>NC_034591.1:15231290-15289403 GCF_900095145.1 Mus pahari
AAAAAAAAAAAAAAACATGCTCATTTTGCTGAAGGTGAAGGGATTGTCCAAACACAATAGAAAAGTGTCCTGCTGTCAGTTAGATCCTTTCTGGTATCCAAGGACCACCACATTGACTTGGTTATCGATTCCCTTGCTCTCTAGAACCCATGGTCTAGCCACTCCCAGCCACTTACTGCAAAAGACAGATAATTTTTCTTTGTTGTTGATTTACTGACAACCACAGCTCTCAACTCCCCTAAAATACGACAGCCAGAAAATGAGATCTCTCTTGTCATTGCCTGTGACATTTAGTTACTGATTTGGTCCAATAACTCTGGAGATTTTCAATTTAATGTAGCAGCATAATAATTGTTTGTTTTTTTTCTCCAGGACTATCTCTAATCATTTTGTTTCCAACTCGAACAAGGGCTGATAAAGGACATGTACTTCACCAAGACAATAGCAGCCTGTCTTTGAAGGAGGATACATTTTACAGGCAGAAACATTCCATTCTAGTTCAAAGCAAGGACATTGACATTTTGTTCTTTTATGACCTCAGTACATTTCTCACAAGTGAAAAGTATCTTTTTATATTAAAGATTAATTAATTATATCTTAAAGAAAAAGCTCAAATGTATCAAATCATACTAGCGCTCACTTGGGTCTCAGTTCTCCTGTAATTAAAAGAAATGAGGAGACATGAACGCAGCTCTTCTCCAACTCTCTTCTCCCTTTAGTGTACTTAATAATCTACCTCCAAAAAATCAATTAATTTTATAAGACCTTTTTATGATGAAGTGACTTAATTTGCACTTATTTTCTTCAAAATTTTAGTTGACTTAATGCTACTTCTAATGTCTCTGTATATGAATAAATGTGATATATGAGTGAATGCAGTTCTTCCTCTGGATATCAGTGTAGCAAAATGTCTCCTATAGTCTCCCTATATCTCCTATAGTCTCCCTATATCTCCTATAGTCTCCCTTTCCCCTCTGACTTCCTTATTTTCTATTACTATAACAAATACCTGAGATGAATCAGCTGATAAAGAGGAAAGGCTTATTTTGGTACATGATTTCAGAGAATGGCCCATTTGCCTTGGGCCCATGGCAACACACAGTGGTTCTTAGAAGCACATAAAATAATTCCATGTACATCACAGCTAGAGAACAAAGTCAAGGGAAGGCAAGGCGGGAGGGGTGTGCACAGATGTCCCATAATCCCCTTCCAGGGTACACCTCCAGAGACCAAAAGGATCCCTCCCACTAGACACACCTCTCAAAGTTTCACTACCCCCTCCCCCATCACGCCACACTCTGACAGTGCTAAAACTATAGCTTGCCATGCTAACAGGCTCCATAGGAACTTCTGCTGATCATTCATCACTTGACACAAGATGGCTCCCAGTACTCTTAAGTAAGAGTCAGTATCTACCGGCCCACAAGAAATGGGGAACTGTCATCATCTTCTCTTCTTCTGTTGTACAAACATCTTTCTGATGCCCTGATGAACGTTAGGAAGGAAATGAAGCAGCGCTGTTCCCCCACAACAGTTCTCACAGCTCCTGTGACTCCACTCTCTGCAGGCACCTTGCAAGTAAATTAAAATGACAAATCCTTCCTGGATGGCAGACCAACAGTCATTTGAAACAAAACCCGCATGCTTCTCAGGGCTAGAGAGAGATGCTCAGCAGATAAGAGTACTGGCTGCTCTTCCAGAGGACATGGGTTCAATTTCCAGCATTCATATGGCAGCTCACAACCAAATGTTACTCCAGTTCCAGGGGTTCGATACCCTCCTCTGACCTCCATTGACACTGAGAGTGCCCATAGTGCGGGTGCATCCATGCAGGAAAAAACAGCAAACTAGTTTCTCTTAGCTCCCAGCTTCCTCTCATTTTGCCACATAATTATGCTTGCTTCATTTTGGGAGTATTGATTAGGTTTATCCAATTAACATCCAATTAATAAAGAATATTTTGTAACATGGGATGCGAATGAGCAAAACTTCCAACACCTCTATTGAGATTTAACACTCGCAGTTTGTCAGCCTGATATTGGATTTGATTCAGACCATGCAAACTAATTTCAGTGAAAATCTCAATTGATTTGTTTATTCTTTCAAATTGCCTTATTGAGTAAGATGTGGCTATCACCTAAAATAAGAAAGGGACCACTTTAAAAAAAAAAAAAAAAAAAAAGTCTATTCCCCACCTATATGGAGTGAGCTAATACTTCATACAATAAGACAAAACTGTAGCTCTTTTTAAAAGAAATTCAGTCAGCCCCTAGTGGTTGTCTGCACTGATAGTATAGCAGCATCTCCCAAAGATCTTTAGATCCTATGTTATCTAGATTCCCACGCTAATCTTCCCCAGACCAACTGTGGGTGAAGTAAACAAAAACAAAAACTTCCATTGCTGGGCCTTTTTTATGTTTGTTCTTTTTAACGTGTGTGTGTGTGTGTGTGTGTATGTGTGTGTGTTCATAAATGTCTGTGTGTGATGTAAGAGCATGCATACCCTGGAACACACTTGGAAGGGTCAGAGGACAGCCTCAGGTTTGTCCTCTCTTGCACATTGTTTGAGGCAGCACTTGTCTTGTTGTTTCCTGTTGTGCACTCCAGCTGGCCGGAGACCTTCCAGGGGATTCTCCATCTGTCTCCCGCTGACTCACAAGTGCACCTCCCGAATCCTAGAGAAGATGTGCCATTATATGGGTTCTGGGGATTCAACTTAGATCCTCTTGGCTGCACAGCAAGTGCCTCACCCACTGACCTATCTCCCCAGCTCCTTTATAAATTCTCTCAGTGAGTCATATGCCTGGGATGATTTAAGAATCTGTCTGTTTGAAGATGGCCTAATCGGCCATCATTGGGAAGAGAGGCTCCTTGGTCTTGCAAACTTTATATGACTCAGCACAGGGGAAGGCCAGGGCCAAGAAGTGGGAGTGGGTGGGTAGGGGAGCAGGGGCAGGGGGAGGGTATAGGGAACTTTCAGGTTAGCATTTGAAATGTAAATAAAGGAAATATCTAATAAAAAAAAAGAATCTGTCTGCTTGGTTTCCTATCATCTTCAGTCCATTACTATGCAACCAAGAGGCTGATATATAAAAGTTGTTGTTGTCTTTGGGACTTGAAGCCATAATAAGAGAAAAACAAAAGCAAGTACCAAATTCAGAGGAGGCTAATGCAGAGGGTCGGAGTCCGGGAATTCCCTGTGCTTTGGGAAAGGCTAACAATGGATGAAGACCTAGTTGATTCCATAGGAGATCTGTAGCCCTTCAAATGCTCTCTGTACCTAGAGGGAAGATCAAGGAGCTAGATGCCTGCTCCTTGGGAAGCATTCAGTAAGGCCTTTCCTAAATCACTGAGTTCCTGTGGGTTTTCATGTGCATTTCAGGGGAGCCCTGCCCAGAGAATGGGAGGAGTCCAGGCTCTGTATCAACCCACCACAGCTCTCCACGCAGTGACTACGCCACCTACTCCAACAGCAACCACGCCGCCCCCAGCAGCAATGCCTCGCCTCCTGAAGGCTTTGCCTCGCACAGCCTGCAGACCAGTGATGTGGTCATCCACCGCAAAGAAAACGAAGGGTTTGGCTTCGTCATCATCAGCTCCCTGAACAGGCCTGAGTCTGGAGCCACCATAAGTAAGTGACTTGAGCCACCATAAGTAAGTGACTGGCTTGTCTGTGTTCAGATAAGAGGGATATATATATATATATATATATATATATATATATATATATATGTGTGTGTGTGTGTGTGTGTGTGTGTGTGTGTGTTCTAATGATAGAGATATCAGAAGAGTATAGACCAGAATAGCTATGAATATACTGAGTGGCCTAGAAATCTCAGGCTATGAGCAAAAGAAACATAAACCGCTCTTAACACTGACTAGCCAAATATCACTCCTTAGGTTCAAGAACAGTGCAAGACAATATGCTCCAAATGCTCAGCACTAGCAAAGCTATTAGTTCATTTGTAAGTAGAGTAAAATAAATGAGAGTGGTGTGTGGCCACACAGCTGTGGGAGGAGGTGTGTACTGTCTTCATGGGCCGGTAAGGGAATGTCCTTTATGAGAGCGCTTCTGGAAGATAAACCAGAGGTAGGAAGGACCTAGCGGGAGAGTGTTCATGCAGAAGCCTTCAGAGGAGGAGGAGCTGAGGATCAAGAAGGATACAGACAGCTAGGGTGGCTGTGCTCCAGTCAGCCAGAGAGAATGGCGCAGATCGCCCCTTCGAGTAGACAGAAGCCAGGAGGTGAAGGCTCCGCATGCACGCTTGGTATGCACGCCCGGTATGAGAGTGCAACCATGTTGCCTTCTCAGTACTTGGAAATTTGTGGAAGGTTTTGAGCAGTGAGATGCCTTTTTTTCTTAAAGATGTCTATATAAAATTAAATGAAGGTTGGGAGAAAACAAAACTGGAAACATAAGACACAGTAAGGAGGCTTTTTCAAAAGCAGTCCCTTGAGACAGAAGTTCTAGGGTCTGTCTCTGGGCTAGCCGCTGTAGGTGGAAAACAGTAGATGGGTTTCAATTCTGTGGATTCTTCAGTATTAATGTTCCATGAGTCTATACCACACAGTGACAGAGGTCATATTCCTCTTCAGCCAGCCACCATTGTAGATGGCCTCTTTAGTACACAGCCATCAAGCAGAGGACAGAAGTGGGGGTCAAGAAAATGTGTCGTGATTCTCATGGTCAAATGCTTTGGTCCAAATACTTTGGATATATTTGATCTGAATATAGACATCTTCAAATAATTATTTACCATGATATTATTTGAATGTTCCTATAATTCTTATAAATTATGGTTTCCATTTTATGTCAGATAGTAAGCAATGTTCAAAAAAATCATATTATCAGGAATTAGTAAGAGTTTCTATGATCAGGTTAATGTTATCAGAAGCATATAGGCAGGATTACCCTCGTTAGCATGAGCCTAAACAAATTCAAGAGAGAAAACTACCAAAGTTTCAAACCTCATCCAATATGTGCAGAGGTCAAATTATATATGTCTGAAAGAAAGGTACCAAATTTCTTTTTCTGACAAGCTGAAGAAATAAATCTGATCTTTAAGCATAAACTCAGAGCAGGATTCTGTCAGTACGATGGATTCACCAAGATTAAAAGGACACAAGACTGAAGATTTCCATGAATTATATAAACAGCCTCCCAATAACTTGGGGAAACGCTCACAGGGGGGATTTTGCAGCTACCTCAAGTCATTCAGGTTGTTTATTGTGGCAGGAAACCTACAGAACTGGAAGAGAAATAAAAAGTATACTGCCACTGTGAAAACACTAAGCTTGCGTTTCAGGTCTCAACTGTATTTAAAGCATGACAGCTTCCTTTCTAAATGGGTAAGGAAATGTATGCATGGGCTTTCTCCATTGCAAATAAAATCTATGCAGAAGTAGGTCTGGGAAAACAATTGGTGCTAATGCTACAATTAGTGAGGTTTTCTGCCTAGTGAGTGACCTCAAAAACAATTCTCAACTTTCAAAAGGGTATGATTTTGCATCACCCCTGAGCATAGAAGTATCGTAGTCTATCAGTCCACGATGCCTCCTGGTTGCTTCCTTTCATACAGCTATTTCTTTTCAATTTAAGGATTTTGAAACACAGATTGTCCCATGCTCTGTGTGGCAAAGGCAGCTATTACACTGATGGCGTGTTGCAGTTATAGTGTGTAATTTGCAGCATGCACCTAAAAGGCTCCTGGAGCCGATGTTCTTTCCTACTTAACTTCTATAATACTTTTGATCTCTATTTTCAGAGAAAACTGCTAAGTGCCTTGGGAATGGTATAGAGCCATCCCTAGGCCTCGTATTCTTTGTCAGTGTATCAAAGGCTGTTGGACTGTGGGCATCTGAAGCTGGGTGATGCTATCAGATGCTTGGGGGGTCACAGTCATTTGCCCATTTGGTGGCCTTGTGATAATTTTCTTTTCCTGTCTTATTACAGCACCAAAAGCATTAACAATTCATTGCGTAGCTTGTTTCCCATGGCTGCTGAAGCTGTTTCGTTGGTAGACAAGGATCACTGTGCATTTGATTGGCAGATCATTACATATAGGCCAGCAAGTGTCAAGAGGTTAGAAGCTCAGGTGCTGCAATCATGCTCCTTGGATTGGAAACCTGACTCTGTCATTAACTAGCCTTGTGACCCTAAAGAAATCATGTAGCTTCATTCTCCTTAATTATATGAAAGCATTTGTTTCCATTCCTTTGCCATGAACATTAAAGATATCTGTATGCTCAAGCTTCCCATTACCAAAACAGTAGCTTAAGAAAATCACACCTAGAAATTTGTTCTGCTCACAGAGGTTTGAGCCCATGGTGGTTGGTTCCAGTGTTCTGGGGCCTGGAGTAAGGCAGAACGTTGTGGCAGAAATGTGTGATGAGAGAATTTGTTCTCGTGGTAGCTGGAAAGTAAAATTAAAAGAGAGAGGGCCCCCCAAAAGCCCCAACTCTTTTTTAAAGATTTATTTATGTATTTTATGCATATGGATGTTTTGTCTGCACACATTGTAGGCATACATTTTTTTGCAACCAACTTTTAATAAGGGTTCAACCTTTCCTCTTGCCTATCATCCAGCAGAGGTAGTGAAAGAGAAAAGTTATTAGGTTATGGAGGAGGTGGACCTGTTTAGCAATAGTTCTTTGAGGGTGAGTTCAGTCTTCTTTAGCAGCAGTTCAGTCCCATAGCAAACACCAAATAGGACTCAGCAGTTACAGACCAGTCCTCTAGGCAGGCAGACACCAGGCATGAACCAACAGCTGTAGTTCAATCCTAGAGAAACCAAACGGCTCACCACCAACCAGCCTGAGGAGAGGCTGCAGAAGTGGCAAGCTGCCACAGGAACCTCACGAGCAGTTCTTTGGTGAGTTTCTCTGGCATCACCACTAGTGGAGATCAACAATGCTATGTAAGGTGAACCAATGCATGCATGTCATTAGCGAAGAGTAATGAAGAGCAAACCAAACCAAAGCTCAAAATGCCTGTCTCCCACTGTCTGCGGTGTCATATTTATACTCCTTCATCAAGTGTCCTTTCACGTGTTTGCTATATCCAAACATCCTTTCACCTGTGTCTGCTTCAGGAAAACATTTTTTTTCATGTGTCTGCTTTAGCAAGACATCCTTTCACCTGTGTGCCCCAGCAAAACATCATTTGACCTAACTTTCCAAAGAAACCAGAAGACATCAGATCCCATGGGACTGTAGTTATAGATGGTTGTGAGCTACTGTGTGGGTGTGGGAATTGAACTCAGGACCTTTAGAAGAACAGGCAGTGCTCTTAATCACTGAGCCCTCTCTAGCCTCTAGGTTCCAACTCTCTAAGTATCACCCAATAACAGTTCAGGCTGATGTGCAAGCCTTTAGCATATAGATCTTTCATGGACATTTAATATCAAGACCAAACAGCAAAGATATTCATTGTCATATTATTAATAAACATGGAAAATTAAAAATAAAAGCTTTCTTTTTATCTTTTCAACCTTTATTTTTATCTTAAGTGGATAGGAGTTTTGTTTGCATACATGTCTATGCACTGTGTGCATGCAATGGCCACAGAGGCCAGAAGAGGGTGCCCAAATTTATAGGCATTTGTGAGCTGCCAGGTGACTACTGGGAATCAAACCCAGGGTCTTCTAGAAGAAAAATCAGTGCTCTGCTAAAAGCTTCTTGATGCTGATAATTTCAGCTGATATTTGTAAAGTGTGAACCACGTCTCTCCACTGACTAACATGCAGTTCTTATGATTCATGAGGTCTGTGTATATAGCCCAGATGTGACTCAAGCAGCCTTCTGTCTCTGGACCAGATGCTCCTTCTGTGAAAACGTCCCAGTGGCTGTGTACAGTGGGCTGGTGGGCTGGACCTTGACTAGCCCTGGTTCAAAGCCTAAGTCTTGCTATCCAGGTGTTATTGCTTAAAAACCTGCTGTCATACCAGCCGTTTCCAAGAGGGCCTTTAATGTAAGTGGTTAAAAAGTAACCTTTAGTCTCTAACATTTCTACAGTTTGTCAAGAATGTTATATCAGAATTCACTTATATACGAAGCAAACTAGAACAGTTTGACATGAATAGTAAAGACTATCAAATTAATTTAAGACTTAGATCTAGACCCATAACAAGGGAAGTCAGCTAATTCAGAACAGCAGGCAGGGCACCAATCTAAGCACTCAAAGGTAGGGAGCAATGGTGTGGATCCTCTTCCCTTTTTTAGGAATTTCCTGCTGTGCTCACTTGATCTGTCCGCCAACGCATCACAAGCCAGCAAGCTTATGACTACACAGTAGTGTCTCCACTGTTCACTGATGTTTCACTCTGTAATTTTACTGCCACAGGCCAGAGCTTAGACTTGCTCATTGCTGACTTTTCCCCAAAACCCACTGCAATCTGGGAAGAGCCCTGATACCCTGCTCAAAGCATTCTTAATTATGTTCACATGTACGCAGTACTGAAAAGTGATCCTAGAGAGCCAAACGCTAGGCTACAGATCTCCAGTTGCATTGAAAGCAGTGCTTCTCAGCCTTCTGAGTGCTGTGACCTTTAGTAGACTTCCTCATGTTGTGGTGACCTGCCCAACCTTAAAATCGTTGTCGGTCTGACTCCATAACTCTAATTTTGCTACTGCTATGAACCACAATGTAGGCATCTGATATACAGATGTCTTGGGCGACCCTCCAAAAGGCTCCCGACACACAAGTCGGGAACTGCTGATGTATAGCATGGTCCTTTGAAAGGGAAAGAGCGAGGTGGAATCTTGAATGTAGAGGGTTACACTTTTCCCCACAGATCACACAGCCACTTAAGAAATCACTTAAACTTAGGCAAGACATAAAGTAAAACAGCGATGCCTTGTCTCTGTGGTCCTACCCTAAAACCAAGACATTTAACTAAATGAGAACAACACACAAGCCCTGCTGCTCTTCCAGTGGCTTCTGTGACCTCGAGTGTCCTGTGCCCAGCCTCTTCTAACTGTCACAATGCCATCCAGAACATAAGGCACATTGTTTGTATTGTCCCTGTGTGTAAAGCCTTGGCAAACTTTGAGTCCCAGAAAACACTTCTCATTGGCTTAAGCTTTCATTTTAACTTGTGTAACTTTCTGTCATTGCTTATGTGTTGGAAGTGCTCCAAACACCTTGAATTCCTTGTCCATCTCAGTCTCTCAAGAAATGATCTGACACAGGCACTAAATACGCCAAAGCAGCTTCCCTTTGACAACAGTTTAAGGCCACACATCCCGCCCCTTTTCACATTTGTAAAGTGCATCTATAGTGCACTCAGATGAAGACCAAAAAGGCTATCTGGGGCAGAAGGACACACATTCCCTGGGACCCTCTGCCCCTCCTCCACCCAGTTTCACCCACCAATCCTCAGCTATCACAATACACCTGTCACCTGCAGTGTCACACTCCTTCTAGTGAAACCATGGCCAAAGCTCCACTCAAATGCAAATCCTCTCAAGAGCAACCAGTGAGCAGCCAATCTGATGCATTACTGGTTTCCTTTGTGGCAATAGATTTTTCTTAACCTCCATAATGAGTTTACTCACTGACTAATAATAATAAAATGCAGGTCCAGCCCTGAGAGGATGCTTCATAGCAACACCAGGGAGGTCATGCAGGGGGGGTTACCATGACTTTAAGATCAGCTTAGTGTAGGCTACATAGTGAATTCCAGATAAGCCCAGACTCTGTCGTGAGACCCTATCTCAAAAACAAACAAGCCCCAGGTAGTAGGCCCAGCAGGTGCTGATGCTGGCAACTTGGCCTTCTGTAAGTCACTAACCCTTGTCATCCCAAGTGTCATTAATGGGAAGATATTTGAATCATGCCAGCATTCGGGAATTAGAAAGGCTCATGCGTTTCTTTACTCATTAGTTTGCAAAAGCCGAGTTTCCTTTGGGAGCTGTGCACCAGCTTTGCAGCCTGCAATGCTCTCTGCTCCTTAAACAAATCTGCTTGGGAGTCCTTCCCCACCCCTGCCTTAGCTAGGGGCTTAGCTTATGCTGAGAGCAGCTCACTGGGAGAAGGATGGTGCCATTCAACACTTTCCTGTGAATACTTAGTAACAGAGGAAAGAGCATGAACCCAAGCCCTCTGCAAAATACCAGCCTTCGCCCTAATACCTGGCTCCCAAACAGCCTGCACCGAAGCCTCCGTGGTAAAGTCTCTGGATTATCTGGAAAACTTACACCATTCTTAAAAGGATAATGATAGTTATTGAAATACCATACACGTGTTTTAAATAAAATACATTATTCTCGTACTGTGACAAGAACACTCCGACCAAAAACAACTGGGGAGAAAGGGGCCTGCCTATCTGGCTTACAAGTTAAGGTCCTTTATCAAGGGAAACAAGGGCAGGGACTCGAGCAGGACCATGAGGGAAGGCTGGGTCGCCTAGCTTGCTTTCTTATACAACTCAGGACCATCTCCCAGGAATAGCACTTCCCCGCAGTTGGCTGGGTCCTCTCTCATCAGTCATTAATCAAGGAAAATGGCCCAAAGCCATGCCCACAGGCCAATCTAATGGCGGTAATTCCTCAAGTAAGGTTCTCCCTCCCCTCCTGCAAGCTAAACAGCAAATTTTGACACAAACACATCCCTATTGTACTAAAAAACTACCTTTCCTCTTTATCCTTAAGATCCCATAATATAATAATATAAAATATAGTATAACCTTAAAAGTCCTACAGTCTTTAAAACATTCAACACGTTAAAAGCCCAAGATCTCCTTTTAAACCCCAAACTGTTAGCTTCGAGCTCCTGTAAAACCCAAAGTAAGTTATATACTTTCTTATTTCATGAAGGCAGAACCAGGGCACAGCTACAACCAGGTCAAAACAAACACAAGATCTAACAGTGTAAATAACTCAGTGCCTGATGTCTTCAACATCATGAACTTCTGAGCTTACATAGTCCCACCTCTCTGCCTCTGCCATCCAAAGCATACACAGTTTGTCTAATAAACTCAGGCCAACTCCATTCCACACCTGCTTGCTGTTCCTAGTGTCATTCCATGGTCCTAGCACCTCTGTGGATCAGAGCATCTCCATGTGTCAGAGCATCTCCATATGCCATCTCCACCGTAACTGAGGCTGCAACCTCACCATTCACCTCCCCTGGCCTCTCTAATTGTACCACATCATGCCAAACTATAGCTACTCTCTATGTCCCCTTCATGCCTTCAAAACCAGCTCCATGTGCGGAGACTCCCATACACCACGAAGTTTCTCTTCCATCTTGAGATGCATCCCTGGCCCTCTCTAATCACAGCGTCTATGTACTGGCACAAAGAAACATCTCTCAGCTGATTTTACCCCAATAGTGCTGGCCTCTCTTCACAGCCACCTCCTCAGCCCTAGCAACCAGCATCAATTGTCCCAGTAAAACAGTGTTCACTTCAGTGGTGCTGGTTCTTCAGCTCAGCTGACTACACATCACAGATTCTTAATTCAAATATCATAGAGATGGCCTTGATAGAGTCTTTGAAGGACTTGCAAACTTCACTCTGAAATTTTATAAGCTACACCTCCATCATCTGTCATTTTTCTCAATATTTCTATCTTCCAAGCTCCCACAGAACGGCCCATAAGCTTTGAGCACCCAGTGGGCCCCAAACTCTGAAGAAGTTCCACAGTCTTCCCAGAAGATCATACATCTTTCACATACATCACAGCAAGGTCTCATGGTCCTGGTATAGTTACTTTTCTAGATTGATTTCTATGGCTGTGATAAAACAGACTCTGACTAAAAGCAACTGAGGAGGAAAAGACCTGTGTCAACTTGCAGGTTACAGTCCACCATGGAGGGAAACCAAGGCAGGTCCGGGACAGAGGCCACGAGGGAACGCCACTTACTGGTATGCTTCCTCTGGCTTGCACCCCTTGCTTCTCCTGGTTCTTCAGTTTGACCACCAACCAAAGAAGGGCTGAGCCCTTCCATATCAATCATTAATCAAGAAAGTGACCCACAGACATGCTCACAGGCTGAGATGAAGGTAATTCCTCAATTGAGGTTCTCTCTCCTTCGGTGACTTTAGTTTTAACCAGCCTATACATCTGCCCACATAGATTAATGTGTTAATATACATCTCTGGCTTCATGTGTAGTCTATATTGCAAGTGGCATGGGGTTACTAACAGTGCAAAGAGTATCAAGTAAGGTAGCTTTGTCTATACTACTCCATGAAAAATGCTTGACCATTACATCTGAGAAAGATTTGTATAGAACACAGTATGATGGTGCCTCTAAAGTCAGACTGTGGGCTAATCCTGAAAGGTGGCTTCCCCAATAGTCCCTCAAAGGTTCCATTCCATCAAAGTTGGTTTAGTTCCTTCCCTGACCCAGAACCCACCGTTTGTCAGCTGCCAAGTGGAATACCTCCATACCTAATCATTAAATGGACCAAGGCCTCACCCAGTTACTGTGTGATGATCTGACCTTGCTTTGACCTTCACGGCAGTCCTGGGAGGCACACATCTCTCAAATTAGCTCAAAAGTGTAGTCTCTGGATGGACTTTCTCCTGAGTCCTCACTCTTCTCTTTCAAGCGTTTTCCTTTGTTCTCAATAGAAGTTCTTGTCCACGAGTCCGGTGGTGATGGACTGTTCTCAGACTGACTTCCCTCCAGCATTGGAGGAGTCTTTCATCATGACTTTATTAGTTCTTGTCATGCTGCTTATGTGAATGAGCTTATGGTTTGTTTCAGCCCTCCTCTGATAGGTTTTAGTTTCTTAAGAGCAAGAAAGTGTGTATCTCTCAGTAAGTTCCTAGCAACATGATTTTCAAGCATTCTGATGTCTGCAGACAGAAATGGAATTCTCATAGAGAGGCAAGAGCTACCCTCACCAGAAGTTAAAGAGTGTGTTCTGTTCTAAACCATCTGCCACCTAAACCTAGCTAGAGCATCAAGACAGAGTTCTGCTAACAACAGAAATGACAGAGACTCAATTACAGAGGGACCTCTGTGCAAGCTGGTCCCCACCTAGCATGAGATATCACACTCTAATACAGTACGATGGAAGTAAGGTCCCAGAATATATATTTCTCATCAGTTCTTCTCTACCCGGGTAGCTGATTCAGTAGCCAGCTCCGAGGTGGGTGAAGCATCGGAAGAGAGAATGGATGAGGAAAGCAGGGACGGGGAACTCCCTCTGTGAGTTGGGGAGTCTGTCACGTTACGCGGCTCTAGTCCCCTAAAGGACTGGGTGTCCTGGGTATGCTTTGAGACTCCTCTTGGTCTGGCACAGACTGGCCCTGGTTGTTACTGAGCATCTCCTTGGCAATCATTACATGGCCCTAACTGGGAGGATCTTGGTGGCATGCCAAGTCTTTTGGGAGAAATCTAAACTACTATTTCAAATCATGTCTTCATTTCACAGAGCAAACCATTTCATTTCCACATGTAAAAATCTTAATGGCAGTATGACTTAGGAATAGCAACCCAGCTAAGACCAGGATGAATAGAGCCCAGTGAGTCAGTCCAATTTTTCAATCCTGAGTATGGCTAGCTTTTTTCCCCAAATTAAAGCTGGGCTGCCCAGGTCCTCTCATTAAGCAGCTGAACAAGTTGAAGGCGTTTTTTGCATCAATGGAATGTTCTAATAGCATTTACACATTAAAGCATTTATTAATTAAAAAAGAAACACTAATGCACACATTCCATTATGCAAGCACTAACAAATGTACAGATCCTTTTTTTATTGAGAAAGTGAGTCTGCTGAAGACGTCCATCCTTCTTTTTTATTCTCCAGACGAGGAGCCATGCAGCCTGGCGAAATACCTCTGAGTGCTCTTAGAACATCTTTAAAATTCTAAGCTAGTTTTCCTTATTGTTTGCAGGAGCTTATCAATCACAAGTTTCTCCCACTAAGGAATCATTTCCAGCAGGGATTTTATTACTGTGTTCAAAGACTTTCCAGGCAATAGTGAAACGTAGATGGCTTCTTCCCTTCAGCTACTTGGTTGTCTTAAAAGCATGTAAACGGGGGATGGTGGCTGTCTCCTCTGGGCTTAAACCGTCCAGCTCTTTTCTTTGCTATTCACAAGATAGTTCAAGGAGACCACAGCTGAGAGGTACACACATACTTCACATACAGGTCATACAGAATTACACTCCAGTGGAAAATGTTTGTTACTCTGACATGCAATTCAAACCCTATAGGTCATTCCTACTGACGATACCCACCCCACACTCTGTATTCTATTTGTATTTTTATTGTTATTCCCCCCCAAAATAGAATATACCATGGAAATATCCCAATAAAGTCGGTTCCAAGTGTGGATTCATTTAAGAAGATATTGTTATGTTAGCACAGGACTGCTCCTTAGTTGCCATCTTTCCAACTATAACAAGGGTTCCCATTTAGGTTGGGGTAACCCTTCTGGAGGCTCAGCTCCCACCAAGGACTCAGAACGTGCCTCCAACCAAACTCCTACCCCACCAAATCCTAGCGAGAGCTCTAGTGAGTTAATATTTGACGGCCAATCATTTTGCAATTTAAGCTGCATTTCCTCCTAGCTGAACTAATCTCTGTACTTGGCTGTGATCTTTTCCAGTGATTAATCAGCCATCCTTCTCTGAGTGATGAGGCGGGTGGCTGGTCATTCCTAAGGTTTCCACAGTGCCAGAAAAGTCACTGGAATAACCCACAGGCTGATCTCATTTTCAGTCTAATCTCTTTCAGGCCATATTTCTCAGTCAGATGAGGGATTGTTCTACACCTGAATGTGGGGTCCCGGTGAACCAGTCTGTTTCCAAAAGGGACGTAGCTCATACCTTCCGCTCCAAGGATGTTCCTCACGAGGCTCTATATCCATGGCTTCCTAGTGAGAGGAGGACTTTGCAAAAAGCAAGGACAAACATACATTCTGGAGGCTTTTGCAGTTGTGGTTTCTGGCTCCAAGCAGTTGAAATAACACGAGAAAGATTGTCCTAACAGGGAAGCTATCATTGGAATGTTCCTCAGAACTGCCCAAGGAAAAACAAGACAGAAAACAGCCACAGTCCTACAGGCCCTGAGCAAAACTGAAATACAACTGAAACCTGCTCGCTACTGGGAGTGATGTGCCCACCCAACTCCAATCGGTGTCTATGTTCTGTCTCTTAGTTAAATATATATACAGCTGTCTTATCACCCTTGAGAGATTAAAGCAGATTCACAGAGATTACATTATGCTTTCCCTCAGACACTGCAAATACCTGGTATGGAGTTCTAAGCCAGCAACCTTCAACAGAATCTTCTCCCACCCAGGAAATGGTTCACCCTGCATGCAGCACTAACTTGTAGCCACTGGCCACATATGGTTAGCGTGTCTTAGGAGATAGAACTTTCAATGACCCTGCGTCAGCTTGCACCTCTCTGCAGCCCTGAGTTCGGCCTTTACTCCTCTGCCTCTGCCCCCCTCTGGGTTCCACTCCTCACTTAACACTGTACTCCGTTCCTGATGAGCTCAGCTAACTGTCCTGATTCCATGATTAGCAGCTTCCATTTGACTCTCAGATTAAAGCCAGAACCTGTAGAGTGGGTGAGATCTTTCATGATCTGTCCTCCCTCCTCTGTGCCAGGCTCACTGGGGTTTGCATCCACTGGTGCGTGACACTGCACGTAACAGACCTCACTCACCCACAGTTGCCTGTGCAAATGACAGCACGGGTGGTGGTAGCTCCCCTCCCTCCGCACCGCCATTTGGGAGGACCCAATGTGCCTTGCCAAACCCAAGATTACATAGCATTTCCTCCCTGGTGATTCCCAGAGCCCCTCCACACTCCGTTGCCCAACTCTTTCCTCCTGCTCAGTCTATGCCAATTGTTTATCTATCTCTATATCTGCCCACTGCCTTTGTTTCCCCTGTCTATCTCCCTTCTCTTCCTGTTTTTTAAGGTATGATTCCAATAGAGTAGAAATCTGTAATCTGTAGTGTAATTGGTAGTCTAAGTTTTAAAGAGTATATTTAGTTTTACAGCCATGGTCAAAATGAAGCTATGAGGCCTCACACCTGCCCACCTCTGTGAAACACTGATACTTTTTTATGTTCTAATATTTTGCCTTTCTTTGTATAAAATGATTGTACCGAGTCTCTGGCTCTGACGTCTTTTCATCTCATGTAATTCATTTTAGCTTTGCCAGTTGTTGTATAGATATTTGGCTCATTTGCCTTCATAGTTCTCCATCCTGTGGATGTGCCACAGTTCGTTTGTTCTTAGGTGAGGGACTTTGGGTTGCTTTTTGTTTGGAATAATCACAAATAAAGCTGGCAGGCATCTTCTTGTAAGTCTTGGTGTGAAAATAGGCTCTGTATTTTTAAAAGAACATGCAAAGGTATTTTCATTTGGTAAGTATTGAGGATGGGAGTGATGGATCATGGACGCCTGGTCCTCAGTGGCTCGGATGGGAGGGCTGGATGCTTTCCATCTTTGAAAGTATTTCCAAGCTTTTCCACTTTGTGATCGTTTCATGTAGACACATTAAGCATCCCAGTAGGCACACAGCAGCATCTCAACTTCAACTTTACATTATACTTTTTCCCTAAAGACCAACAACACTAAAGATGTTTTCATAGTTCTTGTTTTTGGGTTTTTTTTTTTTTTCCATCTATAGATCTTGGGTGAAGTATGATTTTGCTCTTGGTCTCGTCCCTCTGGAGGATAATTGTCATCTTGCTGTATGCATCTGGGGACTCCCTGGTCTGTTTTCATTTCTCATTTTAGCAAAATAAAAGTCATTTTGCAATAACAATCTCACAAAATTATTGCAGGAACATAGTATGTAAAGTGCTGTTTAGTTAAAAGTGATAATGCATGTAGCTGCAGTACTGAAAATACAAGTGTGGAAAGAAAATGTCCAGAAACAGAAAGTAAGCTACAGAGCGCAATGCTTACAAAGAGGGATGCACGTGAAGAGAACCACATGCAAAACTCTCACATGCTGACACAATTTATTTAACCACTCTGAGGTCATACTACAAGTTGTTTTCTAAGTTAATATATGATCTCCTGGCTCCTGGGCACTTTGCTTAGGGCCTTTTCATATTTGGGTTTTTTTTTTCTAGTCATGCAAAATTAGACCACTTCAAGTTAAAACATGCTATACCCTGTTAGTAAAACTTTGGCTTCAATGGGGGAAAAAAAAACCTGAAGAGCCAATAAATATTCATGTAATCTTGGGGATAACATATTGCAAAGGACAGCTGGCTCAGGAGGGATCATTTGCCTGGGTTGGTATCTGTTTCCATTTACATTAAGAAAATATTGCAAGAAGTTATTATCTGCCTCGGGGCTCGGGGGAATACAATGGAAGGCTGATAGCGCACCTGATTGCTTTTGACATTTGCAGATTGTAACAGGGAACCGTGCGATGATAGCCTAGTGACTTCTTACAAAACACAATCTCAGAGTCTGTGAAGGAAAAGGGAGCTGGCAGAGACAGAACGCATGGCATCTGTAAGAATGAGAAACGGGATTTGTCAGCGGCACCTGCTCGTAGCCATCAACCATCCCTACTGGGCCGCTGAGAAATTACTCAGCACCAGGAACGTTGATGGGCGTGAAGTCTCCTGTGCTTCGAAAGGCTACAGATGCGGAGGAGAGAACGTGTGGTTTTATTGAACATTTTAACCCCAAACCCGTGTTGATATCATTGTATGTCATTTAGTGAGCACTCGGAAGAAGTCGGTCATCTGTATTTCTGTCTTTCTGTGCTACAGGAGACAAACAACAGAAATTGTATGAATTCATAATTATTTCTCATTTGTATTTCAAGTGGATTCCAAATCTCTTACTAAGGCCCCCAGAGTACTAATGGCAGCAACTGATTAAGGCTTTTAATTGATTTTTCCATTTGCTGATTGATGGTGGCAACGTGAAAATATGTTTATCCCCTCTGATTTCTCAGACCCCATTGTACAACAGCAGGAGGAGGAGGGGCAGAAGTGAGGCAGGACAGGAGTGGGTGGGGCAGGAATGGGCAGGGCAGTTTAAAGGTTTAAAAAAGTAGCAACTTACTTTGCAAGCCAGAGAACAAAGACAGATGGAGAGACCACATATATACCCATTCTTTGTCTTTAGGAATTCTGAGAGGTTCAGAGCTGTAAAAGCCACGACAAAATAAAGCATAAAGTTTTTTTTTTTTTTTTTTTTTTTTTTTTATTTATTGAATATTTTTTTCAAATGAGGAGTTTTTTTTTAATCAAAGCATCAGCAGGGTCAGTAAGGTGGCTCAGATGGTAAAGGGACTTATACACACACACACACACACACACACACACACACAATAAATAAATAAATATTTATGCAGTTTTAAATAGAAAAGCAAGCGCTGGCAATGAGCTGTGGCAGAAAAATAAGTAAAAAAATGGTAAGATAAGTATACAGCAGGAATACAGCCATCCTAGTCAGTTTTGTACTGCTATTAGAGAATACCACATAATGGACATCTTTAATAAACAGAAATTTATTGAAAATTGTAGGGTCTCCTGTGATTCCCAACTGTCTAAAATAGCATTATAATCACATAAAAGCAGAATACTATTTTTTATTAAAAAGAGCAATATTGTTAAAGAAAGAATTCTTAGATATTGAAATTATCATGACTAAATTAAATTTTTAGTATAAGCATTGGGGAATAAAATTAAATGAACTCTCACGTGAAACAGAACAAAAATGAAGCAGGAAGTCTGAGAGAAATGCTGAGAGAATTGCAGACTAATTCTGGAGGCTGCTATGTAATGAGGAGCGGTAGGAAGAGAGAGCAGAGAAACACAGTAGGAATTATCAGGCATTCTATAGTGGGTGCTCCCAAGTCTCTCAGAGAAACAGGTCCACAAACCAACCACATCAAGTACACTACAGCAAAACTCGAGGCCACAAAAGACCCAGAGTCAGTACTTACTAAGCATTTTTTCCAGGTCCCTAAAAGAAAGACAAGTGCATTAAATTTAAGGAGCAAGAATCCCTAATAGGTTGAGACTTGATACAGTCACGTCTCGGTATCCATGGAGACCGCTCCCAGGTACCTATGCTATCAAACCACACAGATGCCCAAGTCATCTATGCTCCAAGGCATGGTGACCATATGTTCCCCCCCCCCCATACTTCAAATCATCTCTAAATTGCTTACAACTCGTAAATCTATATTAACATTTTATAAATGGTTGTGATTTGATTTAGGAACAAAACAAAGCTCATAATGCTGAGAAGTACAGACTGCATGTATTCAGCACACACATAGCTTTTATTTTAAGGTATGCTTGGTTGAATACATGCATGTAAAAGCCAAGGACAGAGCAGGCAACTGAAGCCACACTGGATGTTCAGTTAAAGAGACACCAGAATGCTTCCGAGAAAGATTGGCTTTTAGTCTAGAAGTGATGTAGCTTTCTAAGATAGAAATCATTCAAATATCATAATGACATTTTCAAACATTAATAATTTAAAAAAATCACTTTCTTGCATATATGGTTCCAAGAACACTGTTGTACAATTTGCTTTAAACTGCACTAGTGTGGTACTGAGGCTCCATAGTCATGACCCCATCCATCTTAATTACCTAGCAACCCCTCCTACCCCCCACACATACCCCATACCACTAACATGTGAATTTGGGTACTGACTTTCCTACCTAGGAACATATATTCCATCCCAGTACTTAGGAGGCAGAGGCAGGCAGATTTCTGAGTTCCAAGCCAGCCTGGTCCACAGAGTGAGTTCCAGGACAGCCAGGGTTACACAGAGAAACCCCGTCTCGAAAAAACAACAAAACAAAACAAACAAACAAAACCGTAGTAGTACTATACCTCATACCTGCTTTTGTTTCCTGGTCTCATGCTTCTATCATTGTGCCTTTATTGCTGTTGTGTTGTTGCTGAGGACTTTTGTAAGAAAGAAATTCTTAATATAAAAAGTTACTTATTTTTCCATCATTTCCAAATCAGCTTGCAATTTTGTTAGCAAGTCTTCCAAAAAGTGACAGCTTTAGTCACTAAGACAGTTTGAACTCAATCAACAGTCACACAGTGGCAACTTCTACCCCTAGACTGGAAAGACAGGACTGTAGGTTTTATTGAATGAAGAAAACGTTTATATTTTTGCCTGTGGCTTTGAGTAAAAGTATAAAAATGATGAAGAAGATTAATATTTGGATCAGTAGCACCAAATTTTCTATTGCTACCTTTAGACCAAAGCAGTTGGAAAAGGACGTTGTAGCTTCCTAGGAATTGGTAATATAATTTCCAGGGATATTCAGAGAACAATAAATGCCTCTGCATAAAAAAAAAGTACCTGTTGTCCCGTTCTCTGGTTACCCATGCTTCTCCCACACACTGGCTTGAAGATCATGTCTATGCAGAGCTTTCCTTCATTCTTAACACCATAATAATCTGGACATATTGCCAGACTCTAAAGAAATAGGTTCAAAGAATACATAAACTTCTCAAAATATGTATTGATTTCATGTGGCATATGCTAGCCTACTTAGAACTACCAGAGAACATCTGCTTTGCAGAAGAGCTAGTAATGAGTGAATTGTTATGGAGGAATAATTTTTAGTTGAGAAAGGTAAGGTCACTTTAGGCTTGTTGAATCCGTATATGAAGAACAAAGGGTTAACCTTTGAGGGATGAAAGGTCTAAGTGTTATATCTAGAGTTTTGTGTGTGCGACAATACACTTTACCACTGAAACCTAACCCTAAACTCAAGAATATTTAAGCGTATACTTAGCAGAAACTAGTTGAACCACATTTCCCTGTGATATTTATCAGAATGGGAAATGCAGTCATAAAAAATGTTTGCTCTTTTCTTCACACCTCTGTCTTAGCTAGGGTTTTATTGCTGTGAGGAGACACCATGACCAAGGCAAGTCTTATGAATGACAACATTTAATTGAGGGTGGATTATAATTAAGAGGTTCAGTCCATTATCATCAAGTCAGGAAACATGGCAGCATCCAGGCAGGCATGGTACAGGAGAAGCTGAGAGTTCTATATCTTCATCTAAAGGCAGACAGGAGAAGATGGGCATCCCCAGGCAGCCAGGGGGAAGCTCTCAAAGCCCACCCCTACAGTGACACACTTCCTCCAACAAGGCCACACCTCCTCACAATGCAACTTCCTGGGCCAAGCATAGTCAAACCACCACTCCCACCCTTCTGATGATTTTTCTTGGTCCTTGTACCATATTCTCATTTACATATTCCATGGCAGATGGTAAAAACAGTGGTGTTACAACAAAGAAACGGTATGGACACAGCTACATAGAATCAACTATAGAATTCTTGGAGGCCAATACAACACGAAAATGTAGGGTCCCTGCCTAAAAATTACAGAGTATCCAGATGATAACAGCAGACCATAAAGCCAAATACTAGACTCTCTGAGTGGGTGCTTGGGTGGCTACACAGGTCGCATACTCATGAAACTCTATTGATAGCCCTGTCAGATCTTTCCACACACCAAAACCATTCTAGGACAGTTTTATGACCTAAGCTGGAATAATAATTTCTTACTACTTCCAGTTCAGTTAGTTTTCTTTCCATTACCCATTTATTTTCAACACGTAGCTAAAGGAACTCTTTTAACTGATACAAAATAAAAGCATTATCAGTTACGTATGCCTAAGGAATGCTTCTCTCTAGCCATTGAATTAATGTTGACTACAGGATTCTTTTTACCTGTGGAAGTATGAGTTCAGCTGGGTTCCCAAATCGCTAGTGATGGGTCTCCTTCCCATTCCCCTGTCTGACCATCTGCCCATTACCAACTTCAGGGCAACTAAACCATTTAACTACAAGAGAATGATTCATAGGTGCTGAGGAAATCTGCAGTCCTTAAAACACCAGCTGTTCCATTTGGGGTTTTGCAAATCAGTTATCTGTGAATTTCAAGTAATACATTTTCAGTCTTGGAATGCTGAATTTCAGAGTTCTAGAAGAAAACAAGGCACATGGGCAACTTTTTCTTAATTTTGCATTTTTTTTCTTTCTTTCTTTCTTTCTTTCTTTCTTTTTTTTTTTTTTTTTTTTTTTTTACTAAAATAAAATGCTTTCCCTTTTTCTTCAATCCCCTGGTAGCCAAGAAAAACTCTTTCAAAGGCCATTGACCACTCTTCAGGAAAGGACATCTAGCTGGATGGGTTTGTTATAAGAGAGTACACTAATCCAGAGCTTCTAGAAAGAAGAGGTGGGAGCTAGGGAAAGCTCAACAGTCTCAGGTTTCTGCAGACAGGAAATCACCGGGAGTCTTCACAAGCTGTTAAAGCATATGCATCCATGGGATGCTGAGCTAACTTCATCTCAGACAGCCAAGCAGGCAAAGCATCTCTCCTGGCTCCCCGCATCCTGAAAGGGATGGGCCTCCTCCTTTTTGCCATCAGAGCTTTTCTGTAAGGGAGTTACCATGTACCTAGGGGCACTTGGTTTCCATCCTCCCTAGAGCAGCCTTTCCTTTCTTCACTGCTCTGAGTCCATACTTGGACCTAGTACTTAACTCTCCTCTGTCCTCTTACTGCAGCCCACCTTTGCTGTTTATGACTTGTTTTAAATATCTTACGTTTATCTCTGGTCTCTCAGATGTGACTGAGTCTCCTGGGGACAAATCCACATGTTCTTATGCTTTCTTCCCCCAAAGAGCCTAGCACAGTGCCTGCTACTAGAAGACTGCTGTGTAGGCAGGTGTTGGTTGATACGCTGATGAGCCATCCTCCTGTCCCAACCCACAATTTTAAAACTATGTGATAGATAATTTTCACAGTTTAGTGAAAGAAAAACAACTGGCATCATCTGATATTTTTTTTAAAAAAAAATTATGTCAGACTATAGGTTTGAAATCCAAACACACTTCCCTGACTGGTCCAAGCTAATGTTTAACTTTTGCCAGTTAGTGGAATTGTGGTGTAATGCCAGCATTTGGTATTGATTGCCTGTGAAGTATTTGTCTGTCATACTCATTTCAGAACTACCGCTCCTCTTGGAAATGTGACATGATTGATGCAGATCCACTTCTGCTGTCCTAGCTTGACCTCCATGCATAAGGCCAGTTTTCAGGGTCTGCTAACAAGGAGACAATTAAATGTAAACACCAATGACAAGCTTCCCTTCCTGTGAGGTGAAAATACCTAAGCGATGTGTAATGAAAATGCTGAAACATTCGAAAAGGAGAACCAGGAGCTTATCTGACAAGCCCCTTCTCCCAGGATCCCAACGCGGGGAGAAAGCAGCTGAGTGTGGTGTTGCATGCCTATAATCCCAGCACTCTGGAAGTAAGGCAGGGATGAGGGATGTAGGAGACCAGCCTGGGATGCAGAGATATCCAGCTAACTGGGCAACATAGTAAGACACTGTCTCAAACAGTTGGGTGGATAAACACATTTTAGTTAGACAGAAACCAATAAACAAGCAGTCAAGTTCTACGGTGGTCAACACCTTCTTCATGGGGACTGACCTAGAGCAGAGCACCACATACTCATTGGCTGACCCAGTCCACTTTGATGAAGCTGAGAGAACCTGAGGGGACCGCACAGATCCAGTAAGAAAGTCCACGAAAAGGAAGAGGAGGAGCATTGTCTAATGTCATAAAATTGTCACTAGAGACCCCAGGCCTTTGGAACTCACAGTGGAGAGAATCCAGGCAAAGGGACTTTTTCTGAATTTTTATAAGATAAATGTGGTAGTGCTGGCCAATGGCAAAGCAGAAGAGTCATCTCTGGGAGAGTGCAAAGCGTATTACAAAGAAATATGGTATAGGATGAATAATTAAATAGGAAAGATGCATTTCTTTCTCTATAACTTTAGTTTTCCAATTAAAATTTCTGTCTATTAACATATCACTTCTTTCCCAAATGTCATTATGTCCAAAGCCAAATGATGGGCTGTGACTTTCCCCAAATATCTGTGTATTCTAAGCACACTGTGACAAGTCTAATCCAAAGTATTGACTTATGTTGCCACCCATCAGATGATGTCTGCAAGGCATGTGTCTAAATGGACTGCATTCAGCAGCTACCTTAGTTATCGGTTCTCCGAGAACTAATGAATCCCATTCACGCCAATAATAGAAACCAAGGTCAGGGCCTCCTCCTTGCTCTGTAATTCCATTACCACCACACGAAAGGCACACGGGGGTCATACGCTCGGCAGCCTTCATCACTGGGCAAATGGGACTACATTTTGTTCCCAGAGATAATCCTCTCTGGAAGCACCCTTGTCAAAGATCTGTTGGACATCAACACTGAATGCACTTGCATGTGCAAGGGAAATGCCAATAAAGAAAAAGTGAAGCTGCCTCAACTGCCAAGAGCCTCAAATACTGTTTGTATTTTTAAAAGATGCCACTAGAAGGCATTCCTCTCAAAACCATGTCAGGTGCTTCCAGTAACTGAGCACACATATTTGAAGTTCATTCGGGTTTTATTTAAAGCACTCTGTCATTCTGTGTGGCTAACACATCCATTTCAGGTTTTTAAAACGTCATTCTAACTAGTGAAAGAAAGTTAAACTACCCTTGAAATTATCACAAGCAAATAGTTCTATGTATGATGCCTCGTTCTTCCTGACATCGCAGGCAGCATGCTCTCAACAGCCAGGCAAGTTGGTCCCTGTCGCCTGTGGAGCAAGAGCTTGCAGATCCCACAGAGCCATCAGAAGGGAACCACCCCAGGCAAGGATTCTGGAACTGGCTTTGACTCTAGCATGGTTGCCTAACAGTAAATATGCTTGTGTTGTTTATTTTCACTGTCGTTTGGAGGAGAGTGTACTCTGAAACAGTTGGGGTTTGATGCCCAGGAACTCCCAGGTGACACAGCACAGTGGAGAACAGACAGTCAAATAAGGCAGAGCAGAGAACCTGCCATCAGAGCCTGTTTGTCAGTGTTTTGTAGTATATTTGTTAACTCCATTTCATATGTCAGTGTTTCTCACAGCCCTCAAAATGTCAAGCAAAGAAACAGTACCATGATGTGAAGTCCTAACTGAACAGGAACTGAGGGCTGTCCAATTTCCTCCTCTTTTTTTCTCTTCATGCCTCACCTGTCAAAAGACAGCTGCATCAAAGGATCCGAGTCAAGCACAATTTCTGGCCTCCACTCCAGACCCAAACTGCTCTGAACCTTTTGTAACTTCTGGGTTACAGGCAGGACATACTCCAAATAAAAGCAGCAGGCTGACTCACAAAGCAAGCCATAGGTCAGACATCAAGAAAAGCCAACAGAGGCAGGGTAGGTCCAGCAAGACCTTTGATGACTAGAGCCTAGATCACTGGAGCTCTGAGCCCTATTTGCCCTTTGTGACCTGGGACAAATTACTAGCTGCTTGTCTGCTTCCATTTCTTCCACTGAAAATTCATAATGATATCATTTACTTGAAGGATTAAAGGGCTACATTAAGTGCATATAAATATAGCTATATGTATAAATAACTTTTTAGTTAAATGTTAAATTTTAATGTTCATATAAAATAAATTTATGTAAAAATAAATTTAAATATTAAATAAATAAGTATCACTTTAAAAGCGCTGGTCTTATGTTAGTAAACACTCAAAAGAGGTAGAAGCAATTGTTACTAGCCCTCAATAGATAGGATGCTAGATAACCAAGAGATTTGCACTACATTTATTTTCCTTTGAATAATTAACTATTAATGTCAAGTTGGTGCTTTCAACAAATATGTGCAGTAGTCTTAATGGTAAAATATTAGAAAAAGACAGAAGTGGCCTCATCTAGCATATATACAATTTTTTAATTGGATATTTTCTTTATTTACATTTCAAATGTTATCCCCTTTCCTGGTTTTCTCTCCAAAAAAACCCTTTTCCCTCCCACCTCCCCCTGCTCACAAACCCACCCACTCCCACTTCCTGGTCCTGTCATTCTGTCACACTGGGGCATACAGCCTTCGTAGGACAAAGGGTCTCTCCTCCCATTGATGTCCCACTAGGCCATCCTCTGCTGCATATGCAGCTGGAGCCATGAGTCCCACCATGTGTGCTCTTTGGTTGGTGTTTTTTCCCTAATTTCTTTTTCTTTTCCTTTTTTTTTTTTTTTTTTTTTTTTAGGCAGGGTTTCTCTGTGTAACCCTGGCTGTCCTGGAACTCACTTTGTAGACCGGGCTGGCCTCAAACTCAGAAATCCGCCTGCCTCTGCCTCCCGAGTGCTGGGATTAAAAGCGTGTGCTACCATGCCCAGCGTTTCCCTAATTTCTTTCTCATCCTGTTTATCCTTTGTGTAGAGAAAGGCCACTGATTTGTTTGAGTTAATTTTATATCCAGCTACTGCACTGAAACTGTTTATCAGGTTTAGGAGTTCTCTGGTNNAATTTTTNGGNTCACTTATGTATACTATCATATCATCTGCAAATACTGATATTTTGACTTCTTCCTTTCCAATTTGAATCCCTTTGACCTCCTTTTGTTGTCTAACTGCTATTCTACCTAGAACTTTTAGTACTATACTAAATAGATAGGGAGAAAGTGGGCAGCTGTGTCTAGTACCTGATTTTAGTGGGATTGCTTCAAGTTTCTCTCCATTTACTTTGACATTGGCTACTGGTTTGCTGTATATTGCTTTTACTATGTTTAGGTATGGGCCTTGAATTCCTGATCGTTCCAAGATTTTTAACATGAAGAGATGCTAAATTTTGTCAAATATTTTCTCAACATCTAATGAAATGATCATGTGTTTTTTTTTTCTTTGAGTTTGTTTATGTAGTGGATTATGTTGATGGATTTCTGTACATTAAACCATCCCTGCATCCCTGGGATGAAGCCTACTTGATCGTGGTGAATGATTGTTTTTATGTGTTCTTGGATTCGGTTGGCAAGAATTTTATTGAGTATTTTTGCATCAATGTTCATAAGGGAGATTGGTCTGAAGTTCTCTTTCTTTGTTGGGTCTTTGTGTGGTTTAGGTATAAGTGTAAATGTGGCTTTATGGAACGAATTGGGTAGTGTTCCTTCTGTTTCTATTTTGTGGAATAGTTTGAAGAGTATTAGTATTAGGTATTCTTTAAAGGTCTGATAGAATTCTCCACTAAATCCATCTGGTCCTGGGTTTCTTTTGTTGGGAGACTATTAATGACAGCTTCTATTTCTTTAGGGGTTATGGAACTGTTTAGATGGTTTAGCTGATCCTATTTTAACTTTGGCACCTCGTATGTTTCTAGAAAATTGTCCATTTCATCCACATTTTCTAGTTTAGTTGAGAATAAACTTTTATAGTAGGATCTAATGATTTTTTGGATTTCCACCATTTCCATTGTTATATCTCCCTTTTCATTACTGATTTTGTTAATTAGGATACTGTCTCTGGGCCCTCTGGTTAGTCTGGCTAAAGTTTATCTATCTTGTTGATTTTCTCAAAGAACCAGCTCCTGGTTTGGTTGATTCTTTATATAGTGCTTTTTGTTTCTATTTGGTTGGTTTCATCCCTAAGATTGATTATTTCCTGCCATCTACTCTTCTTGGGTGTATTTGCTTATTTTTGTTCTAGAGCTCTCAGGTGTACTGTCAAGCTATTAGTGTAAGCTCTCTCCAGTTTCTTTTTAGAGGCACTCAGAGCTTTGAATTCTCCTCTTAGGACTGCTTTCATTGTGTCCCATAAGTTTGGATATGTTGTGGCTTCATTTTCATTAAACTCTAAAAAGTCTTCAATTTCTTTATTTCTTCCTTGACCAAGTTATCATTGAGTAGAATGTTATTCAGCTTCCACATGAATGTTCGCTTTCTATTGTTTATGNTGTTATTGAAGATCAGCCTTAGTCCATGGTGATCTGATAGGACGCATGGGATTATTTCAGTCTTCTTGTGTCTGTTAAGGCCTCTTTTGTGAACATTTGTATGGTCAGTTTTGGAGAAAGTACCATAAGGTACTGAGAAGAAGGTATATTCTTTTACTTTAGGATGAAATGATTTATAAATATCTGTTAGATCCATTTTGTTCGTCACTTCCGTTAGTTTCATCGTGTCTCTGTTTACTTTCTGTTTCCAGGATCTGTCCATTGCTGAAAGTGAGGTGTTAAAGTCTCCCATTATTATTGTGTGGGGTCCAATGTGTGCTTTGAGCTTTAGTAAAGTTTCTTTTATGAATGTGGGTGNCCTTGCATTTGGAGCATAAATGTTCAGAATTTAGAGTTCATCTTGGTAGATTTTTTTCCCTTTGACCAGTATGAAATGTCCTTCCTTATTCTTTTTTATAACTTTTGGTTGAAAGTCGATATTATTCAATATTAGAATGGTTTGTTTTTTGGGACCATTTTCTTGGAAAATTGTTTTCTAGTCCTTTACTCTCACATAGTGTCTGTCTTTGTCATTTGTGTGCATTTTTTATAAGCAGCAAAGTGTTGAGTCCTATTTACGTATCCAGTCTGTTATTCTATGTCTTTTTATTGGGGAAGTGAGTCCATTGATGTTAAGAGATATTAAGGAAAACTGATTGTTACTTCCTGTTATTTTTTGTTGTTGGAGGTAAAATTATATTTATGTGACTATCTTCTTTTAGATTTGTTGAAAGATTACTTTCTTGCTTTTTCTAGTGTATAGTTTCCCTCCTTGTGTTGTTGTTTTCCATCTATTATTCTTTGTAGGGCTGGATTTGTGGAAAGATTTTGTGTAAATTTGGTTTTGTCATGAAATATCTTGGTTTCTCCATCTATGGGAATTGAGAGTTTTGCTGGGTATAGTAGCCTGGGCTGGCATTTATGTTCTCTTGGGGTCTGTATGATATCTGGCCAGGATCTTCTAGCTTTCATAGTCTCTGATGATAAGTCTAGTGTAATTCTGATAGGTTTGCCTTTATATGTTACTTGACCTTTTTCTCTTACTGCTTGTAATATTGTTTCTTTGTTTAATGCATTTAGTGTTTTGATTATTATGTGATGGGAGGAATTTCTTTTCTGGTCCAGTCAATTTGGAGTTCTGCAGGCTTCTTATATGTTCATGGGCATCTTTTTCTTTTAGGTTAGGGAAGTTTTCTTCTATATTTTTGTTGAAGATATTTACTGGCCCTTTAAGTTGGGAATCTTTGCTTTCTTCTATACCTATTATCCTTAGGTTTGATCTTCTCATTGTGTCCTGGGTTTCCTGGATGTTTTAGGTTAGGAGCTTTTTGCTTTATGAATTTTTCCTGACTGTTGTTTCAATGTTTTTTATGGTATCTTCTGCACCTGAGATTCTCTCTTCCATCTCTTGTATCCTGTTGGTGATGCTTGCATCTGTGACTCCCGGTCTCTTTCCTAGGTTTTCTAACTCCAGGGTTGTCTCCCTTTCTGATTTCTTTATTGTTTCTATTTCCATTTTTAGATCTTTGGTGGTTTTGTTTTCTTTTTTTTTTTCTTTGCCTGTTTGATTGTGTTTTCCTGTAATTCTTTAAGGGATTTTTGTATTTCCTCTTTTGTTGAAGAGCTGTTTACCTGTGTTCTAGCTGTTTGTCTGTCTTCTTCTGTGTCTCTTACAAAGAGTTATTTATGTCCTTCTTAAAGTCCTCTATCATCATCATGAGAGTTGATTTTAGATCTGGATCTTGCTTTTCCGGTATGTTGGTTTATCCAGGACTTGCTATGGTGGTAGAATTGGGTTATGATGATGCCAGGTAACCTTGGTTTCTGTTGCTTATGTTCTTATACTTGCCTCCGGCCATCTGAATATCCCTAGTGCTACCTGCCCTCACTATCTGACTGGAGCCTGTCCTTCCTGTAATCCTAGTTGTGTCAGAACTCATAGTCCAGCTGTCTTTGTGATCCTATGATTCCAGGATCGTCTGATCCTGAGATTATGGGTGTGTCAGAGTTCCTGGGAGTCAAGTTGCCTCTGGGACCCTGAGATCCTGGTGTGACCAAGCTCCTGGGATCCTGGAATCTTGTGATCCTGGGTGTGCTAGATTGACTGGAAGTGGAGCATCCTCTAGGGGCTGTGGGGATGGCTGCAGAGTTCTCACCCAAGGTAAACCAGCACAGACTGGATAGAACCCGAGCTATTGGTTGGCCTGGGTTCCTATGTCCCTGGATCCTGCTGGTCCAAGTTATTCCCGATGGTGTTGGAACAGATGTTGTGTCCTACTCACCCCTGATTCTTAGATCCACTTCTCTTTTTCTTAAATGAAGCTGTTTCCCATATGATGCTTAGAGGATGGTACTCTTCATATGCCTTTAGTTTCAGTGTTTCCAAGTTATACTATATAGAAAGAAATCAAGATGTCACACGTGTGTGCACACACATACATACACACACACACAGAGCAGGGAGAGGGAGAGGGAGAGGGAGAGGGAGAGAGGAAGAGAGAGAACCAAGCACTGTACTTCTGGCTAGATTGCTCATCTAGTTCTCAAAACCACTGTGAGGTCAGTGGTAGTATCATCCCAATAACAGAGAACAGTTAAGAGATTTTAGACAACTTCCCAAACATCACAGGATAGACATCAGTGTACACATTTATGGGCAGGAAAGCCAAATCATTTCTGGATCATTCCAAGAACTATTGAGGATGGAAAGGGGAAAACAAGGCAGAAAAAATTCTTCCCCTCCTAATTATGATTGACAGCTAAACACCTTGGATTGCCTACATTATTTATTACATTTATTCATTTTAGCATGTGTGTGCATGCCTATGCATATACCTATGTGGATGTGTGTGTGCACATACATGCACTCATGCACAGGATCACAGTGCACCTATGGAGATCTGATGACCACTCTCAGGCCTCTCTTGCTGCCCTGTGAGATCTGGAGATTAAACTCAAGTCCTCAGCCTGGGCTCTACCTGATGAGCTACTTCACTGGTCCCCCTTTTTTTTTTTTAATCAGGAGTTGTTATTACATTTCTGCCTGAGAAATATAGCCTATGACTCTAAGGTAATCATTAGTAAACTCTAAATAGTGCTCTCTTAATTAAACCCATTAGTGCTTATGGGAAATAAAAATGTGTTTGGGCTCAAACCTGATGAGTTTCATTTCAGGGACACAAGCTTGGCCAATATTTTTCTATGCTGTCTGTAACCTTTCACAGTACAGAGTGAGCAAGGTCCTAGTTCATTAACTCACTGATTGTCCTTCCTCTCTATGGTTATTAGTTGATAATTCCACCCTTCAGTGTAACTAATATACAAAATGGAGAGTTCAAGGTGTAGCCATCCTTAGAGACTCAGAACTGTGGGCTGCACCTTTCTCTGTTTCTGCACATTAGATCAGTACCCAACCCATCAACAGTTTTCTACATTACAAGTTCTATGAAGGGACACACAGTAACACTGTGCACTGCTGAGATGTGACCACAGACATGGTTACCTTGGTAGGTTCCCACCACCACCACCATTTACACTAAGTCAATCAACCTGCTAGAAAAATATGCATCCCTGTGTATCTGGTTCTTCTCAAACATATAAACAAAAGTCGATAATAGAATGTGTTCATTGTTTTAAAGAAATATATAGAAGTTACACCAGCTCTAAAACTTTTAAAATATTTTAAGTTCTCAACAGTTGGAATACATCTTTTGGTTAATGAAGGGTCATTGTTTAAAAGGGCAGGTTGGTTTTTTTGTTTGTTTGTTTTTTTCTTTCTTGTGATCCTTCCTAGTGTGTCTTTGCCACCAATGACATCTCGGATTCAATGAAGTCCTTGAATTAGCACTTGATATTAGCATATTCCAGAGTCACATTGTGAAGTGGAAAGGGAGAAATTATAGAAAACATGCTGCCCTAAAACTGAAGTGGACCTGAGGAGTGGTGAATTCTGCCACTTGGCCAGGCATCTGCTCCCAGGATTAATGGGTATCCAGGGGTCTCCCCTTTCCTCCACTCAATAAAAAGGAGATATAAATTAAATTCCTGTCCCTAATTGTATCTTTCTGCACCACTGTCTCCGAAATTTGAGCTCCTTTTGCATACTATGCCACACCTGTGGTTCTCAAGCTCTGGTATGTACCAGGCTTTCCCAAGAAACTGCTTAGAAATCCACAGTCCCCCCCAGAGCTCGTGTCTCTAGCTGCAGATGTAGCAGAAGATGGCCTAGTCAGCCATCATTGGGAAGAGAGGCCCCTTGGTCTTGCAAACTTTATATGCCCCAGTACAGGGGAACGCCAGGGCCAAGAAGTAGGAGTGGGTGGGTAGGGGACTGGGGGGGGGGAGGGTATAGGGGACTTTGGGGATAGCATTTGAAATGTAATGAAGTAAATACCTAATAAAAAATTGGAAAATAAAAAAAAAATAAATTAAAAAGAAAAGCAATCCGTAGTCCTATCTCTCATCTAGACATTCAGATTCTGAGTTTTGGATATGGCCCAGAAATCTGATCCTCACATGAGTTTGATATCTCTCAAAAATTCAAGAACCTCGGGTGTTTGGATTTGGAATGGGCCTATCACTTCGAAGGTCTTGAGTTAAGAAACTTTGGTCTCAGTAGTACACACAGAACCACAGCTAGTAGAAAAGGTTGTGATGCGAAGCCAAAGATACTGATGAGGGAAAAACTTCTGATGTTGCACTGTTTGTCTTAGGCTTGGACCGAAAGGTAGAACATGCACTGGTGATGTCCCTGATACCTATTTCTGTTGGGTTTTTTTTTTTTTAGCTGTGCCCCATAAAATCGGACGAATCATTGATGGGAGCCCTGCAGATCGCTGTGCCAAACTCAAAGTGGGTGACCGGATCCTAGCAGTCAACGGCCAGTCTATCATCAACATGCCTCATGCTGACATTGTGAAGCTCATCAAGGATGCGGGTCTCAGTGTCACCCTTCGCATCATTCCTCAGGAGGGTGAGTGCCTTGGGTGTGGCCTTCCAGAGAGGCAGACCAGGCAAACTTGTTTTATGGAGGTGTTAAGCTGGAACTCGCTCAACGCAGCAGGTAGCAATACCAACCTGAGCAGTCACCAGCCACCTGACTTAGACCATTAGGAAGCTTCTGGCACTGTCTAGAGACAATTTTGGCTGTTAAGGTTGGGGCAGGATATGACTGTCAGCTAGTGCGTAGACATCAGAGATGCTTCACTATATCCTTATGATGCTCAGGACAATGCTCCACCCAACATTTGGAGAAGACAGAGAAGTGACTCATGTCAGAATGCAAATAAGCCACCTCCCTTTGTTATCCAACTACAAAAATAGAGAGACAGACAGACAGACAGACAGACAGACGGATGATAATGGTCATAGATTTTGTCTGTCATTTGAAGACACCAATCTGTAAAAGACAAGTCAGAGAAAATGAACCGTGAGCAAGAGTCGGCTCCAGCCAGGCAAGCTTCTCCACCCTCTCTGTCTGCAGTATTGGCTCTGGCTTTACCCTAACATGTGACAGTCATTTGCATTGAAATTTTGTATTGTTGTGAGAGAAGAAAATCAAGAAGCAGATTTTGAGTAGCTTTAGGAGTCTCCCTGTGTGCAGAGTGCCTTTCTTCTTTCTGGAGAACTGTACAGGGGACTCTTAGTAAGACTGGTGAGAGGCCAGAGAAGAGGCTGTCACAGCGTTCACTAGCTTCTGCACACAGCCATCTCCCCATTCACACTTTGGAAGCCTGGTAAGAGTGCTTGACCTGGGAGAGGTAACACACTCCACAAACCCAGCTCCTTAAGGGGGACTTAGGCTGCTCCATCCAGGGTGAGCTGGGCCACAGAACGAGGCCGCATTGAAAGGGAAAGAAAGGAAGAGAAACTAAACCAAAAGGTGTTCACTAGAACATTTCTCTCAGCAAGAAATTCCCGTATTTTAGCATATTAGAATATGCTTGTCCCTTGGAACTGTTTTTTCGTGGTTTTAACATGTTTTTTACTTAGTTGGTTTGCTTCTGTGACCTTTCCTTCCAACAAAACGGCAAGACTGCGCATAACTTTACCCAGGAACGGTTAATAGTCAATGAAAGAACATTCCTTCCAGGAATGGTGTGGACCTTCATACGTTTAACCTGCTAGGGAAAAGCCCCACAGAAACCAAAATGACCAAGGAGGCACCAAGTCTCAGCCTCTGTTTACCTCTTGCCTCCAATCAGATGCCAACCTAACCACATCTGTTGCCTTGGTTCCCCATCAGAGCTCAACAGCCCAACATCAGCACCCAGCTCAGAGAAACAGAGCCCCATGGCCCAGCAGAGTCCTCTGGCCCAGCCAAGCCCAGCCACCCCCAACAGCCCGGTTGCACAGCCAGCTCCTCCCCAACCTCTCCAGCTGCAAGGACACGAAAATAGGTAATGTTTCACCTCTGACTTTTCTGACTCTGAGAAGCGAAGGGAGGGGGGGGGGGACACGAATGAATTCCTGGGAACTGTTTAGGACATAGCTGGGAGGGAGATGTTCATGCAGTTGAAATTACTATGTGGACTGTTAGATGGTTTCAGAGGGAGGAAGGGAGGGAGGGAGGAAGGGAGGGAGGGAGGAAGGGAGGGAGGGAGGGAGAGAGAGAGAGAGAGAGAGAGAGAGAGAGAGAATGTGTATCCTGCTGAATACATTGTTTCCTTAGTAACTATAATTCGGCATCTGCCCTGCACATAGGCAGGAGCTTCTCTGCAGCAATGCTGAGCCATGGCAGACGAGCTGCGGTTAGCTACCTAAGCATTAGGAGCTTCTAGAAGAAGAGCACAGGAGAGAGATCCAAGCATGGTTCTCCAAGGCCAGGGTTGTTGTGGAATAGGGTATGGGGAGAGCTAGAGATGGCCCATTGAGAGCGACGGAAGCCACCCCTGAAGGCTCTGGTAAGAATATTCAAAGTCCTCATGTTTGTCCTAGTAGAGTGGAGAAGCTGGCAAATGCCATCGCTGGGCTGTCTTTTCTGACACTCACACATGTTCCTAGAGAGCAAGCAGACAGGAGGCTGGCAGGGAAAAGGGTGGGGGTGGGGGGCTGTTGTGATCATAAAAAGATAAAGAAACATAAGAATGTGTTCTATCTGGGTGTGGGGGGAGGGGGTGCCTTGGCAGACCCATGCCAAGGCTTCCCTTCCCCCTGAGGTATAATATAGAATAAAGTTTATTCAGGGCATGGGGAGGGGAGTTAAGAGGGTAGTAGAGGCAGAGAAAGGCAGAGAGAAGGAGAGAGTAGAGAAGTAGTGGCAGGCCATGACTACTTGGAGAGAAGGGGGAAGGGGATGGGGAAAGAAGGGGAACAAGGGACAAGAGGCAAGAATATGCAAGTAAGAGAGTAAGAGAGGGAGGAGGGGCCAAGCAGCCCCTTTTATAGTAGGCTGGGCTACCTGGCTGTGGCCAGGTAACTGTATGGAGGAGCATACTTGGCTGTTGCCAGGTAACTGTATGGAGGAGCATACCTTGCTGTTGCCAGGTATCTGTGGGGATGGCGTCCAGACAAAATACCAACAGGGGCTGCAGGAAAACCTGGAGCCACAAACAGGGTAGTTTGGAACACAATGACCCAGCATGGAGGGCAGGAGAGGAGGAAGGACTCCTCCACAATAATAACTTTATATTGCCCTCCCCCAACCTACTGAGAGCCATCCATCCCTACATAGGGACCTCTTGAACTAGTAAAATGAATAAGGTTCTTTGAGGCTCTAGAAGACAGAAGTAACATATGAAAATGGTGTCATCTTATTGTGACTCGTGTGCAACAGAAAACCTGGCTTGGGTTGAGCCATTAAAGAAATGGGTAAGGGTGTGGTCCCACATGTTTTCTTCCTTCCAACAGGAGAAAAGTAGAACACATCTGCATATGAATGCCCCCTTAGCCTTTCCTGTCCAGCATTTTGGGGGCAGCTGCTTCCCCTGTGCCTTCCCCGCCCCCAGTCAGTGAAGATGGAGTCAGACATTTTTGACATTCAGAGCTCTCTGGCCCCATCACTCACACCACTTCAGAACAGGGGTTTTCTCTGTACCATGGGTGACATTTCCATAAAACCTATTCTGCTACGATTTCCCCATGTGCTTTCACGGAAAACTGAGTGCCTGGCTGTCCTTGGCTGTTTATGTTTTAAATGTATGCTCTGGAAAAGAGAAGCCCCATTGAGCAAATGACGCAGAGGTAAGAGCCTGACAACCCAAACGCAGAGTTAAGTCCTGGTTGTAATGAGCTCCAGCTGTGCTTTCGAACACCACGTGTTATGGGGACAGATTGCACTGGCTCTCCTCGGGATCCATCTGAGAGTCCAGAGGGAGGGCCTGAGCACACCTGCATTCCCTTAGCCAGTCTCAGACTGGCTCTTAGCTATGCCATTGTAAATGAATTTTGTAATCCTCGTCTTCTTTCAGAGTGCAACTGCCCTGAACTTGGGTCTTGAGAGGTGGATGGGTAATCTCATCCCTACGGGCTAGTTAACTCTCCTGGTCCACTGGCCGGCATCTCTCCAGAGAAGGTTCTCCCATCATGCTGAGCAAGGCATGAGAGTATATTAAAGGTTCCCAGAGAGAAGAACTGGCTAAGCCACCTGGCTCACAACTGGGGCCTCCTCTCCCACCCTCATGGAACCAATGACCTTTGCAAACACACTTTCCCTTTCCTAAATCTGGCATTAGCATATTTACATGATTCAAATTTTTATAAATCATCAACATATCTGTTTCAGTAACATGTAGAACCTTTAATAGGCCTGCACCCAAGTTCCCTGGCTTATATTTGTATTGTAACTGGAGACTCATATATGTATGAGCAAAAAGATTCAATGATTTTACAGATATCAGAAACATTTTCAAAGTCTCCTCCAAAGATCGCCATGGTGTCAAAGGAAAGCTCTTTGCCTATTTGTACATCAGTCTGGAAATGCTGCCAAAGCAGTTCATATACCAACTTCTTCTACATGGGGCATGCCCACCGACATGTCAGAGAGGGCCATTTCCCACGCAAGAGCAGGATAAACTAGAAGGGCGATCTCGTTGAGTATTCCCATTTTGCAAACTAGATAAGGGCTGTTGTGTACTGTCTCATTTACTCCCATATCAACTTCCTATACTTCCCTATGTTCTCAGGAATCACAGACTCGTTCTAAGATGATTATACATGAACGCGAGAAAATAAAAAGGAAAGGAAAGGAACTATTACAGAATGTATTCCAAACCTAAGTATGAAGAACAGAGCTCTCTTCCCCAACAGAAGCAATCAATCTGTGCCATTTAAAACTGCATGGAAGAGCTCTGGAAAATGTCCTCCTTCAAACACCTTGAACCCTACATACGAAAGGCTGGAAATGATTATTTTCTAAATTTAGTTAAAATATAAATACATTGTTTCTTCTATTCCTCCTTCCTGAGGCTCCCAGCTCCAGCTCCTCTCCCAAATTATCAGCCTCCCCGTCTTTATCCATATATATACATATAAACAAATAGCACTTAAATACAGCCTGCTGCGTCCCTTCAGTGTTGCCTGGATGTGTAGGCTTCTAGAGCTGACCACTCAGTATTGGATAACCAGTCAGGAAACTCATGGCTGGGGAAGAGCTCTTCTTCTCTCAGCCGTCATTGGTTACCTGTAGCTCTTGAGCTCTCATGATCTCCCACCCCTGGAAGTGGGTCAGAAAAGGCTCACATTTTCTGGAAGATCTCCTGGGCAGCATTTCTTAGCCTTGGAACTTTAGCACACCATAAAGGCTTACTAGAATTTACTATTTGTCATCTGTATTTATCATCTCTAAAGTACCTTTAGTGATAGAATTAACAGCTACAGGAGCTAGGTTGGTGACCTTCCTTTATATGTAAAATAACTTTTAAGAGTGCACAAGAATGTGTGTGTGTGTGTGTGTGTGTGTGTGTGTGTGTGTGTGTATGATCTTCATCTGTATGTGGGCATGAATCTCCAAGCATGAGCAGAGGCCAGAGGTTCATTGGGTATGTTTCTAAACCAAATTTGCATCTTATTGCTTTGTAAGAGTCTATGTCTGACCCCAGACTCACCAGTTGGTTAGATTGTCTCGGGGCAGCCAGGCCCTTGGACCCTCCCATTTCTACCTGACTAGTGCTGAGATCGCAGGTCCAGGCTGCTGTGCCTGGATTTACATGGGTCCTAAGTCTATGTAGCATGCACTTTACCACCTTACCATCTTCCTCGCCCGGAGCAAGGCTTTTCCTCTTAATTTTTAATAATGAATCCTATATTTTCCACAAAGTGAAGTGTTTCACATATTCAGCCCAACCTAATTTTTGCTCTAGCCAGTGTATCACTCAAAGTTAGCAACAGTCATAAAAAATTAAGTACATTTTGCTTGTTAAAGAACTCTTCACATCCTCACACATGACAATGGAAGAGAGGGGCGTTTGATGCTCAGTGGCCAGGACGACAGCTGTGACAAGCTTCACCAGTTCTATTTCTAGTCATTTGTCTAGTCTTTGGGGAGATTCTCACATTTCATCCTATTTCACTATACCTCGTGACACAGCTGGTTGGAAACAGAGCGCGTAATGGATATTTCATACCAATATCATACAGACTATAAAAATAAAGTGACCCTGCTATAACTTAAAATAGTGCGACCCCCAAACCACCAAGCTAGCTATTTCTAGAGGGGAACCAACACACACTGCAAGTGTCACCCAGTTCCTCCCCTTTTGTTTAATGCATGCTTTTGCATAGTTGAGCATCTTATTCAAATGGTACTTTAAATGATTCTGTCCACTGCTTGCACCTTGGTCGGGGGGGGGGGGGAAAGGGTAGGGGGCGGAGGGACAAAGCAAAGCCTGATTTAAACAACTCCTAGGAGGAGTATCTCCCCTCTCTGCAGGGTTAAGTAAAAATTGAAACTACTTACTAACTCTATTCCTGGAAGCCCAATAATCAAGTCTGTTGTCCTAAACTCCCAGTGTGCCTGCCAGACATTGAGTTATGGTAGTGGCAGTTGTTCAGGTGGAATTTTAAAATAATGGTTGTTAGTAATCAGCACCAGTAAGAGCTTAAACCAATGACGAAGCATCTCTTAATGATTGTAAAGTTCTACAATCTTCAAACATTTTCTCTGTGCAAAGTATTCCCTTAATTCCACAAGACACAGTAGTATATACACCTGCAATCTTGTCACTCACTCAGGAGGCTGACGGAGGCATATCACAAATTCAAGACCAACCTGGGCTGTATAGTAGGCATTGTCTAAAATAGATAAATAAATAAATAAATAAATAAATAAATAAATAAATAAATAATTTTAAAGGATTTTGCTCATTCTTCAGAATATTGCTTTAATCTAACGGCATCAGACAATGAAATATTCCATTAAAGTGTCTTTCTCTATCCCATGGTGCTGATCTTACCCACATGCCTATGATCCCACAATGCCTGGGGTTGGCTGTCATGCTCCTTGTGGCCTGGGAGCACCCATATCTTAGAGCAGTGGGAAAGCCTGAAGATTATTCAGCTGCTCTTGTGTGTGTTAGTTCTCTCAGTGTTTATCAGCATGTAAGGACTAAAGGTAAGCCAGAAATGAATGCTGCCCTGGGCTATTTTGCCTCTCTTCCTATCACATGACCACAGTAAATTCCAGTACTGATCCTGGTAACTGTGTTTTCACATTTAAACCTCTGCAACATAACTCCCCCCCGCCTTTTTTTTTTTCCCAATGAGCCAGTGACTCTGGGCCTGCATTGTATTCTATGATCATGCCTTACTACCACTCCTTTAACATCTGAAGTACCCAAAATGATACAGTTTAGCAGTTGAATAGCCCTGGATGGGGTCTGGTGGGATGTCAGTGTCTCAGAGCACTGGCTCTTGCAGAGGACTGGGGTTCAGTTCCCAGTGTGCACATAGTGCCTCGGGGTTCTTCAGAACTCCAGGTTCAGGGATCCGATGCTTTCCTCTGGCTGCTAAGGGCACTGTTCACACACACACTCATATAAAATAAGAATAAATAAAACTTTCTTAAAACTAGCCATTAATAATATGTTTATAAACTATTTGACCATTTCAGTTATGCTTATATGACATCATGATGACATTCCAAAAAGAGTGTTTGAGTGTGTGTGTGTGTGTGTGTGTGTGTGTGAGGTGGGGGGAAGAGGGAGAGAGACAGAGAGGGAGAGAGAGAGATACAGAGAGAAGCAGGGGTCATAGCAGGGAGAGAGCAGAAGAAAGGGGGAGGGATAGGGCATATTTTAATTCCTTAGATTTGTAATGATTGTGAGGTGGGCTTTTTCTAAAGATTGTTTTAATTATGTGTACATGAGTATGTCTCTGTGTGGGTATGTACACATGAGCACAGTACCTGTGGAGTGCAAGAATGTCAAGTTCCCCAGAGTGTTTGTGAGCCACCTGACATGGGTGCTGGGAAGTGAACTCGAGCCCTCTACAGGAGCAGTGCATGCTATTAACTACTAAGGCAGCCCTCCCTCTAACCCATTGAATGTGCAGTTTTTAAATAACCAAAGTGGGAAAATATCCAGGAGACCTTTTCCACAAGGTTCTGGTGAAAACATCACTTTTGTGTCAATTTCTTTCTTTCTTTTTTTTTTTTTAATGTTTTTTTCGAGACAGGGTTTCTCTGTGTAGCCCTGATGTCCTGGAACTCACTCTGTAGACCAGACTGGCCTCGATCTTAGAAATCCACCTGCCTCTGCCTCCCAAGTGCTGGGATTAAAGGGGTGCGTTATCATGCCTGGTTTTTGTGTTGATTTCTTGATGAGACAAATGGAAGTATATAACACATTTGTTAACAATATTTAAATAATGCCATTTCTTTAATCTTTAATCCTAAATATGTAACAAGACCACTGAAGGATTTAAGTCCCCACAGCTGTGGTGGCTAGACTATGCTTAGTTGTTCTAATCTCCTCAGAGCACCGAAATACCAAAGCAACCCCTTTTCCCTCCATCCAGTTACAGGTCAGAAGTTAAAGCGAGGCAAGATGTGAAGCCAGACATCCGGCAGCCTCCCTTCACAGACTACAGGCAGCCCCCGCTGGACTACAGGCAGCCCCCAGGAGGGGACTACTCGCAGCCCCCACCCTTGGACTACAGGCAGCACTCCCCAGACACCAGGCAGTACCCTCTGTCAGACTACAGGCAGCCACAGGTACCTCTGCTGGAGATCGTGGGGTCCCCACCAAGACTTTCTGATATACAAGGAATGTCACAGAAGGGAGGCAGGTGGCATCCTGCAGGAGTACAGAGCCAGGGCTCTGGTACTAGGATTGATATCAGGAGCAGAGAGCCAGGGCTCTGGTACTAGGATTGATATCAGGAGCAGAGAGCCAGCTCTGGTACTAGGATTGATATCAGAGTCATGCCTGCACCTCCAAGAGTATCCATAGCCTTGTCAACTGTCATTTGTAAGCTCCTGCTAGACACCCCCCCATACTGCTAATGCAGAAAATCTTACATTTTCCAGCCATTAGGGGGTTTTTCAGACCCATAGTTTCTAAGGCCTCCTGACCCCCACCTCTGTGACATAAAGCTATGCCTCTATGCAGAGGACAAAGCCAAGGGTGGCTCTACCCAGCAGCCACTACAATTGCCAAAAGCCCCTGTGCACAACAAAGGGCTCAGCTGTTTTCATGATTGGTTGCATTGGACATACCTCCTGAGACTCCCTTAACCTGTCTGAATTCCATTTCCTCAAGACTGGGTCTCCCTTACAGGTCAAGATAAATGGTCAACTTCTATGAACGGTATCAGGACCAGAGCTCAATGTCTAAAAGCGGCCATTACTTGGTGACCAAATAATAAGTACAAGGATAGGAATTAAGGACAATTTCCACTCTATCAGATTATACTGTGCCCCATTATTAAATTAAGGGCAACTTTACCCCAAAGAGTTTAAGTAGATTGATAGTGAGGAAGTCTTGCACACAATACCTTTTCATGAAAAGAAAAACTGATTCTGTATCTCCTGACTTGACATTCAGCTGTCTGTACAATGAAAGATACAATCAGAACCTGTACAACTGAAAGATACAGTCAGAACCTCATTCAAGTTCACTCTTTAGCTCAGAAAACTGTAGTTTCCACTAGCAGAAATGCATCACTGATTGACAGACTTAGATGGTCAAGAGAGCTGATGTGGACTGTACTGCTTGTTTTAGCAGAGTTAAGTGTTCTGACCTACTTGAGCCTTTGGAGCTATGCCTTGCTTATTCAGTACTTGTAAAATCAGGAGGCATCTTCCAGCACCTTGTCATTTGAACACTAGTTATGGGGGGAGGGGACAGAAAAGGTGACCATCAAGGTCCCTCCAATGCTAAACTACTCCATGTCCCATTTTCTCCCCATCCCCAAAGGACTTTGATTATTTCACTGTGGACATGGAGAAAGGAGCCAAAGGATTTGGATTCAGCATTCGTGGAGGAAGGGAATACAAGATGGATCTGTATGTGTTGAGATTGGCAGAGGATGGGCCAGCCGTAAGGAACGGCAGAATGAGGGTAAGATGCCTCATGTTACAGAGCACCTTGATCCCCATTGCGGTGTTAGGAAGATGCTAAGGTGTGCTCTCGCAGACAAGCACCTTTCTTTTTCATAAGTTGATACTTAAAGATTTGGTCAAACACTTATAAAGAATTACAGTAGCCAGCTGAGTATGGTGGCACATGCCTGTAGTGCCAGCACAGGGAGGCTGAGACAGGAGGATGTTGAATTCAATCAAGGTCATAGTAACTTTGAGGCCACCCTGAACAATATAGTATGACTCACACTCTCAAAAACACTAGGGAGATAAAAGACTGATTATAAATGTCCACCAATTGATAAACCTCAACATACTGGTGTTTTTCTCAAGAGAAAAGAAAAGAAAAAGGACAGAAGAAGAAATAATTTGAAGTGAAGACAAGCTCTACTATTCTTCTATGGTTCACTGATTTCATTTCCGTGGCGGCTGAATCTTTCAAGATTTATTTTCCCTTTTATGTTCCTCCCCTCCACATATATTAATCAAATGGCCTTATGTCTCTCCGGAAATGTTTCCCTTTTATTGACTGCCTTTGGGCTTTGATACTGGACAGCCGGACACACTTGGAGAAAGGGGATTTGGCTTCTAGAACATAAGTTGTCCTTAAAAGTTGAAGCAATTAGACACTTTCAATTTGGCTCAAGTTGAGGAGGGATGTTTAATGTAACAGTCACTCTCGGGTAAGTGATTGATGGAGTAATTCATTCTACATCAACAGGTGCAAGACAAAACAATAGCTTATAACCTCAACCACAAATGGCACCAGCAACCACATAATAAAATTCTTCTTGTACATCTAGAATTCATCCTTATCATCCTTCCTTGCTTTTTAAGTTCATATAGAAAAATAACTCTGTGACATGGCGATTCTAAAATCCGGGGTCCTTGTACTGAGCCTTGCCAACCAATTGCCCTGGGGAAATGCACATGCTACTTAAACCTACTACCAAGTCTAGCTTCTATCATTCTCTTTCCAGTGTCAAAGACCAATGCAAAAGCAGGCAGAGGACAGGTCCCATCTTCCTCCCTCCTCTGCAATCCTCTGATAACTGGGCGATGGTGGAGGTGGAATTTTACCCCAGAAAGGGCACGCTCCAGATAAACATAGTCCCTGCCATGATCCAGTGCTACCCGATGTCTCCTGCCAGAGCTATCAGTGGGAGAGGTCTTCACGTGGCTTCTTGCCTCTAGTTTCCCTCCAAACCATAATGGTAAATTTTTTTTATAGAATTGTTTTTATTCATTTATGGCGGAAACATATACATGCCACAGAATGCATATGAAGGTCAGAGGGCAGTTTGTGGGAGTTGGCTCTCTCTCTTACATGACCTTGGGGTTGAAGTTGGTGGGCAGGCTTGCTGGTAAGGACCTTTACCTGCTAAGCCACATGCCCAGGCCAGAATTGCATTCAGCTCATGAGTGATTAAATAAAATGAAATTCATCTTCACAATGCCAAGTGAAGTCAGCATAGTACAGAGATAGTGAATGAAATGACCAGAGCCTTCTGAGATAAGGAAGAAGCCCACACACACACACACACACACACACACACACACACACACACACCCTATCCTTACTTCCTCCCCATGATTTTAGCAGTTGCCACATTTTTAACCAAGTCTAAGTGAATCACCACTGGGTACATACAGTACTCCCAAGTCATAGAAACCTAAGTAGAGAGCAAAAATATTTAGAGCCTCAACCCTAGCAGTGTCTAGCAGTGGTTCTCAGCACAGGCTATGTTAGCTGGTCTCAGAATTGGACCATCAACCCTAGCAGTGTCTAGCAGCGGTTCTCGGTACAGCTAACATAGCTGGTCTCAGAATTTGACCGTTAAGGGCACAGCTGTGCTTGTTCACAGCACCTATGTCATAATTCACAGATACATTTAAATTACTTCAGCATGGACCAGGATCGATCGATAGTTGCATGACTTACAGTTAGATTATTTTAAACTAATGCATTAACTGGATAATACATAGGTTTTTGGATAGGAAAATCAATAATAAAGTTACTCAGGGACCCTTTTCTCAGTTTATTACAAGGTTCCACTTTGATATTATTGGTGTCCAGGTGCATACGAAACTTAAATATCTGTGCCAACAAGGCTTTACAAGGCCTCGTCAACCTCCCATGAATTATGACTTGGTTTATAATTTCTAAGACTCCTGAGACAACCAGGTGAGCTAGGCATTCATGAACTACCACCAAAAAAATAGCTCAAAAAAGAAAAGCTAGTAATGAAGTTCTCCCCAGCCTTTGAATTACTATAACACATTGCTACCATATTAACATGATTTTGTCACCTCAGTTTCAATGTTTAACATTTCTACACACACATGCACACACAATCAAATTCATTTGGTAGATACAATACATATCTCCCATTTTTATTATCAAGAACACCCAAAAGAAAAACTCCCATTAATTGTCTAATAGAAGCTAAGATTTAGCCTGACAAAATAAAATTGTTCAAATCCAGATTACTACCAAGGAGCTGGGTAATTCTGTAACATGAATTAGGTGCTGTGCCCTAGGTTTGGGGGGTAGATGGTATGAATTTAAGATAGTTTATTGTATCTGATTTGGATGTCTGCTTTTAAGACTCCTATTCCTGGTCATTTGTGTAGGTCTGCTTATAGGCACATGATAATTTTTGAGTGGAGACACAGGAAAACCCAGGAGAAATGCTAACACAAAGTGAGGGTATCACCTATTGAGGATCCTGGGACACTGTGGTACCCATCTTTTATTTCTAGGTTGTTTCTAGGCACCCAAGTGTCCCAAGACAAATAATGATCTTCATGGGACAGTTGAAGAGTGGCAGGTGAATGGCGTTGGAAGGCAGTCTGCAGCACCTGCTCTCCCTGGCGACCTGCAGCCATGAGAGTTGTTTTGGCAGACAACTTTAGCAAATTAGACTATTAGAGAAATTAGTTCTAACATAGTTTGGAAGGATAAAATCCTCATAACTAATGAGTAAGTCTCTGGAACAAAGCTCTTAGAAATATAACCTCATTAAAAATTGAAACTAAGTAGAAAACCACGGGCAAAGAAAAACGAGCACACAAAACAGCTTTCTGGTAAAGCTAGGTGAAGCAGAGAGGGTAAGAAATTCTGAGATAAATGTGAGACATTTGGCGGGAGGGAATGAGTGCTTAATAAAGATCTGGAAACAAACTGAGGAAGAATCCGAAAGGAGAATGAGATGGTTCTGTGGAAGGTAGACAGGGACAGAGGGTGGGTACGTGCTAACATGCAGGCTTTTGTGTCCACAAACATGGGGAAGAAGGCAAAATGCTTCCGGCTGTCATAGGAGTATAATGCATTGCGTGTCTCAGTGAGATGAATTTTCTGGGATTAAAAAGAACATCCTTTATAACTTCGTTGGAAGCCATGTTCCATTTGCATGTGCCTACTAACAGTTCACACTCAAGTCTGCCTAGAGTGACCCCAAACCTCAGCTGGTTGACAGGGTACAAGAACGACCCATCTTACCCAAGTTTCTTGTTTTCTTAACCAAAAGTATCATTCACTGATTTAAACTTCTTTTGAATTTGATTTTTCTTCCTGGTCCAGACACATCTAGCTTAATACTACAGAATATGTATTTGAACACAGCATATTCTATTTTCTATTTTGTTGCTATTAAACACAGAACCACTTGCGAGACTATTTCTAACATATGTGGCAGAGATAAATACTAATGAGCTTTCATCTCAGCTTTATAAAAAAGAAAAACCAGAACATCACCAATCCCTCATGGCTCCATCCTCATAGTCCTCCCACAGAGATGGAAAGAGCCACCACCCTAAATAAAGAAGTGCTTGACATTCTGCCTGGTGTTTCCACAGATGCGGATTTCGTTTTGCACACTTTGTGAACTTTATATAAATGACTCACGGTGCTTATGTTCCTCCCTGTGGTTCCTTTTTTTATACGGTATGTTCATGAGACTCATCCAAGTTGGTGGATTTATTTTTACTGCTGTGAACTTGCCATTGGGTCAACATCCTACAGTCTCTGTCGTTGTGTGTTTTCCTGTCCTATGGGCTTTTGAAATTTCCTTTGTCAGTGGACCTTGGTTATAACTAAGACAACACTTGGACATCCTCCAACTCCATATGTGTAAGACTTTCTCCAGACTACAGTATTGCTGGACAGATACATATGTTCTTAGCTAAGAGCACACGCACGCACACGCACNCACACACACACACCACAATATCCTGATGACCATGTCGAGTTATACATGCAACAACCAATGTTGACATGTCTTCATACTTGCAGAACATGTGTTCCCACCTTCTAAATGCTCACTCTAGTAAATGGAAATGATGCATTGCCTGTCTCAGGTTTGCATGTCCCTGTGTACACGCACAGGGGCGTGAGCACCTCTGTGAGCATGCAGGTGGAGGCTGGGGATCTACAGTGTTTATCTCCATCTGGTTTCCCTCTCGTTTCTGAACTTTTCATTACATTTCTCTTTTCGTGTGTGAATAAACTAGTGCCACAGTGTGCACATGGGGCTGAGAAGATAGCTGGGGAAAGTCTCTTCTCTTCTATCACTGTATGTGTCCTGAGGATTGAACCCAAGTCCTCAGGCTTGGTGGCCATCATGTTTGCCCTCTGAGATATCTAACAGATATCTCACACATCATGTGTGCCCTCCCCACATTATTATTATTATTATTATTATTATCATTACTAGTATTGTTATCATTATTATTTTGAGACAGGTTCTCTCTACTGGTTGAGGTGGACGCCTTGATTGCACATGATGTTCATTATCTTTTCTTATTGTTATTGAGTCTGGGCATCCCTTCTTAAAAACATATCTTCTTTTTTTTTTCATTTACTGTTAAATATTTGCCCTCTCATAGTATGGTGAAAAATCTCTTATTCCAGTTTATGCATTGTAGTTCTCTGTTATCTTGATATGTTTTTTATAAAGAAAATTCTTGATTTTAATAACCCCATAACTCTTTTCTTCATAGTCATCCCTTTTGAGTATTGCTTAAGAAATAATTTCCTTACACAGTATCTCTCCTCTCTCTCTCTCTCTCTCTCTCTCTCTCTCTCTCTCTCTCTCTCTCTCTCTCTCTCTCAAAAAGAGTAAGAGCAGAGAGAGACTGTGTAACACACACACAGTGGGAGAGGGAGAGGGGGGTATATGTATGTGCACATGTGTGGATGCAGGCTCATGCATGCAGTGGCCAGAGAAGGACCCTGGGCACCTCCTCTATGACTCTCTGATTTACCCCCTTGACACAGAGTCTCTCTCATTGATTCTAGACATGCTGTAGTCTTAGCCAGGCTGGCTGGCCAGCAGCCCAGCTACTCTCCCACCTCTGCACACCAGTGCTGGGGTACAGGGGGTGCAGCTAGGCCCTGCTTTTCATAGGGGCTGGGGAGGCCAGAGCTCTGAACTCAGATCCCCATGATTCCTCAACAAGAGCTCTGACCCACCGAGCTTCCCCTCGAGCCCTGCAACACAGCATCTTCAATGTTGACTATACTTCTAAGCGGTTTGCAAATCTACATTTTAAACATTTAAACAGAACTAGGAGATAGAAATCCTTTCTACTTTTCTTTATGTATAACTTTATTTTGCAGTATCGTTTTATGACTTTCTTTTTGCCCTACAAGGATAACCTTATAATTAAATAAAATAAGTTTTATTTAATAAATGCATAATGCAATCATCAGTGGATTTTTAAAGATCTTAGAAACTATTGAAGGTTCTTAAGACTTTGGAAATGATTTCTCGGGCAAGAGTAAAGGAAAGAGTTAAGTTATGCAGGTCCATTTCTCTGCATTAATGACAGCAGGTTTGTCTTTCAAGAAATGATGCATTTCTCAAATACATGAGCCAACTTTCAGGAGTATTCTTAGGTTCTCCATATCAATTTTGGAGTTTTCTTTTTAAGTGTCTCAAAGAGTTAATAAGAAAGAAAAGAAGGAAATATTGAAGGAGAATGAGTCAGAGGTGTCATTTGAATAGATGTCCAAACATTCTCCAAAATGTATTAATAAAACTCCATTTTATGCTTAATATTTTAAAAAGTGTGAAACTTACATCTTTGTTAAATGGAATAGAATAAAGAGGGTTTACTTACAACAAGCCCTTGTCTCAGAAATTGAGAGCTAGGCCTGTAGTTCAGTGTTAGAGGGTTCACCTACAGTGTAAAAGGCCCCAGGTTGGGTCCCCAATACTGCCTTTAGTCAGGGAAGCCAGTTGACTACATTTATGTAGGTCTATTTCTAAACCAGCTCATCTCTGATGATTTCAGATCTGTCCTTTTTTGCAATAGCACATTTACCTGATTGCTGTAGAGTTAGTCTTCTAACTGGGTGCTTCCGCTGGAGATGGGACGTTTAGGCTAGCCTGTGGCTTCCAGCCAGTCCTCCTGCCTCCACCCTACATAGGAGTCCTGGGGTTGCAGAAGTGATGTGTGCCTGTGCATTTGCCTTCTTGCCTTGGTTTTGGTGGGTAGAACTTAGGTCATCAGGCATGGAGCTAGCAATTTTATGCATCTCCCAGCCTGAGATTATTTTTTTATATATTGTTCAATTACATCATAAAAAATTACTAGACTCTCTCACTATTTTGATAAACAACATTTAGATTCTCTATAGTTGTTGATCTCTCTCTCTCTCTCTCTCTCTCTCTCTCTCTCTCTGTGTGTGTGTGTGTGTGTGTGTGTGTAGCTTCCTCCTCTTTTCTTTGGCTTCCTGCACGAAGCTGAACAGAAGTGATGGAAGCAGCCTCCCTAATCTTGGTGGGAGCACTCCTGACAGTTTCTATTAGTCCTGGTGTTTAATGGCTTCTCACAGCCTTCATCTGTGCTTTATCAGGCCTGCCTCCTTCTGCTCCTTTGCCTCCTTTGCCAGGAGGAGATGTTGAATTTTAGCTACTTTTTCTATTTCTATAAAAGGTATAGCATGATTTTTTTTTCTCCAGTGGTGTGTTAATATGGTAGTTGGATGCAGGTGCCTGCAGAACACATTTATGTTCTTTTGACTATCATTTATCCTCTCAATCCCTCTAGTGTGTCAGTCATACCAGAGGTCTTTCCATCATCCTTCATTCTTGTCAAGTGATCGGCTCACACAGTCATCCTCTTGCTCATTTGCTTTTATGTGTGATGTTTCTTTTCACCCCACCCATTCTCCATGGCTTAATCCTGTAATTCTTTTTCTTGCTCAGAAGTTGGCTGTTTGTATCGTCGTGTTGAGGATTTCTGCTCTAAGGATGATGTTTTGTTATGTAGTACGTTCATTATTTTACGTTGTGTCCGAGAATGTATTCTGATTTCTAACATGATCCATGCCCTAGCTCACACTCAAATTCGGGGGCGTAATCACTGTTTAACATTTAGATATACACACTAAAATTCTCATTATGATTATCACTCTACCATAAGCATTTTCCTCATGCAGTATTTAGAAGCATTTTTAATGGCTGAGATTGTTCTGGTGAAGTTTATATATTCTTGATTATCCTTCAACCCTCTTGCAGCTCTCTCTCTTCCTGGTGAGTTCCCATTTTTGTATAATACTCATGTAGAGTAAAGAGTAGCAGGCACCTATAGAGGATGAGACCGTGCCATGCTGTGCCCACTGAGTGAAGCTTCACCATTGCCCTATCCGACCATTCTACACTGGGACTTTCATCTACTGTGCTTAGTAAATAAATGCAAAACTAGGTTCTAAAGATATCTATCCTATAAAAATTCCCTTTGAGGGGTAGTTGATTTTTCCTTGTGTGTTTCGGGGTCAAGATATCTATTTAGTTTTCTAGATCAATCAAATGTGCTATGTAATGAGTTCTGGAGTTACTTGTGTTTCTCATGGCTTGGCAAAATGCCTGGAAAAGGACACTTAAGAAAGGAAGGTTTTCTTTCACCCACAGTTCCAGGGTACAGTCCATCCTGCCGGGGAAGTAAGCCATGGTAGGAGGAGGGACAGCCACGTTGGTCAGGAAGCAGAGACCGATGGATGCATGCTATTCAGCTTACACACTTCATTACTCAGCTCAGACCCTTGCCCACAGTATGTGCTGCCCACATTTAGAGTGGCTCTTTTACCTCAATTAACCCAATCTAGAAACTCACTCATAACATGCCCATTTGTCTCTATGGTCACATGATGCCACCAAGTCGACAGTTACGATTAACTGTCACACCTGCCATCTCTTACAGTGCTTTCTGTTTTGTGGTCTGTCTTGTCTCACGTAAGAAAACTATACTTTTCTTCAATTGTTTTCTTTTATTTTTCCAATCTTTCTGTGTCTTCATATTAGATATGCTTATCAAAAAGTCCAAGTTTTATATTTTTAAATAACCTATCTCTCCCCAAGACCACAATGATCAATGTACATTAATTTATGTGCTAATACCATTTATTTAATTCAGTCACTTCATCCTGTCCCTTTTTCTAGGTTCTAAGAATATTTATCCTGTAAAATTCCCTTTAAGGAAGGATATGTCTTTCTTATCACGTTCTTCAGTGGCATTTTGGGGGTTGTCTTTTGGGTTTATGTTTTTGGTTTTTGGTTTGGTTTTATTTTATTGTTTTGGGGGGGTTGTTTGGTTTTGTTTAGCCTTCCTTTGGTCAGTCTTCTGGGGTCCTAGCTTACACGCATGTCTCCTATTAGACTTCACACTTGAGTCCCTAAGTGGCTGCTATCACTGTTGCCAAGACACCAAAATGGAAAGTGGAGTCTTCAGGGAACAAGCAGGTGTCTCCTGGGTCAAAGCTGCTCAGATCTGTTCCGAAAACAAAAAGACTCACAGAATGGAAGCCAGCATTCCCCGGCTAACAGCTGGCTAGGGCGTTTGTTTGCTTTCCAGCACCCTACCCTGTCTTTCACCAGTTTTTGGCAGCACAGGACTCTCGCTGCCTGCCCAGCAGTAATAAGGTGGCTCAGAGTTATCAGATTGCTAGAAACAAAAGTTAGAGAGCATTTACTTTTAACAGCTGAATCCCCTTGCAACCTTAGAGTTGGCAGCTGGCACACACCCACCTTGAATGCCACGCAGAGGCTCTGAAGACCATCCCCATGTGACCCCATGCTCGGTCCATAATACACTCCCTCTCCTTCCTCTGCCCCTGCAGTCCCCAGTAGCATTGTCTCCTGCTCACAAAGCCACTAAAGTGTCTTTGCCACTGCTACATTTATGTCTGAGAACTCTGCGGCCCAGGGGTAGGCACTGGGGATCCCATGCGGCAGGTCCTGGCAGAGAGAAGCAGCTGCTCTGCTTTTTGCTCTCTGCACAGCAGCAGCAATGGGGAGCACAGTCCACACAGGGTAGAGCAGCCATGTGTGCTGTGCGAGGGAAGCTTAAAGCCTTTAAACCCAGGCCAACTCTTGGCGGGTAGAAGCCCTGGCTTCCTTGGTCGAAGTCTTTGATTTTTCAAGCCACAGGTTTGTCTTATGTTTTGTTAAGAATTAGCTGGGCCAGAAAACAAATTTCATTAAAAAATAAAAATAAAAAAAATACTATGCAGGCCAAACAAAAGACAACCTGAGAATCGAAGTCAGCTGTGCTTGTCATTTGCTTTAAGGTGAACTCAGGACAGCTGTGGGAAATGTGGGGTAAGTAGCTTTTACAGAAAGTGTGGGCCCTGGCACTGTTCAAGGCCCTGATATGCTTTCAGAACAATACACTAAGGGGGAAAGCTGAAAAGATTTCACAAGTGTGTCTGCTGGGAAAATATGTATAAATGTGGGTATGTATATCTCACCACTGAATGAGGAATTTTAAAGATGGTGACTTTCACGTGTGGGAAGCTTACTCTGGTGGCCTGAAATACTTAGTACCTGTCAAGCCCCATCATATCTAAGAAAAACCAGCTTTTAGAGAAGAGGTACTTAGTAGCCAACAGATTCCTAGAGACCACTCAGAGGGACTCTTCCCAGTCTTCCCCAACTTCCAGAGTGTATGTCTAGGACATAGGTATTCAGTCCCCCCTAGCTAGAGACTTTGCCTACATGGGAAGAGAAGCCATCTTGATTGGCCTGATAAACAGCCTTGACATAACCTGCCATTAGGTTCAGTGGTAAGACTGACAGCCCCTGGCAACAAGACTCTCTCTCTCTCTCTCTCTCTCTCTCTCTCTCTCTCTCTCTCACACACACACACACACACACACACACACACACACACGATCTTCTCGTGGTAAAGACCTGGGTAGCAACAGTGAGACAGTGACCTAGAAAAGTTCTCATTGCAATCTCCAGTGCTCCTGAGTGTGCAGACACACACACACACACACACACACACACACACCCTTGGACATGTTACTCTGTCAAGGACTCAGCTACAATAACCTCCACCTCATGTCCTTCCTCTGGACAGCTTCCAGCATCTAGAAACACTGCAAGGAGATGAGAGAGGCAGGGGTTCCCAGCCCAGCAGGATAAGTCAAGACAACACAGGCCACTAGTGGAATGGCAGCTTCCTTGTATCCTGCAAATTCTTCAACAAAATCCGTTGTCCCTTTTCTCCATATTCCCTCTCATTTTTTTCCTGATATACTTCTATGAAACTACTCATTTCTTTAAGCAGGGATACAGAAAGTATCTTTTAAGTAAATATATACATCAAGAGGCTCTAAAATCTTTCAAACATACGTTGGCTGGGATTTACATCCCCCGCAAGTACTAGATTCATTGGCTCCTTTCCCAAGCGCTGTGCTGACCCGTCTGTCCACTGTCCAAACCCTTCAGTGGCACCCCATCTGTTTCAGGGTAAAGACCAGTCCCTGACAATAATGTCACCTGGTCCTGTATATACCCTGTCCCCTGCCTCCTTCCCCAGTGCTCCTACAGTCTCTGACATGGTGCTGTGGCATCTGCTGGGCTTTGGGGAAGTATTTCTATCAACCACACTGCCCCTTCCTCCTGACTTGGTTAACTTCCTGGTTCTCTACTTCCTGTCGGGTCCTCTCCACTGTCCTTGGCTCTGGGTGCTCAGACTCGCCCTCATGGCTTTTGCCACAGACCTCATTGCACTCTGCAGGAAGGCAGCCACTCTGACATACTGGCCTCGGGACAGCAGAAGCTGTGCTGCTCTGGGCACGTGCCCTGTCACCCAGTGCCCAACATCGTTCACGTGAAGATGTTCAGTAAATACTACCAAGCAGAGTGTAAACAGAAGCCTTCAAACGAAACAGCCCTGCAGGTTCCTTCCCTCTGGAAGCTGACTCGTCATGCTTACTAAGTGTGATGCCACGAAGACTCTCGATGAACCTGACAGGCACAGACTCTCATCAGCATCGTATGAATCTAAGTGTATGTTCAACTCATAGTCACCACCTGCTATTTTTAAATAATATGCCTTTGGGGATACATTCATTTATTACAAGTTATGCAGTATCTATAAAATGATATTTGTAACACACTATTGTGCTTTCAAAATATCTTTAATCTTAAACTCCAAGACATTTCGGGACTTGTTTTTCTTCAAGTGTAAACTACCTGTTACCAAGTATGGATGGCAGAGCAAGAAAGAAAATAAAGTCAAGTCAAGTCAAGTCAGAAATAACGAAGAACTTCAAAAGTGGGGCTTTGCAAAACGCGACAGAATAAAGAATCCATGACAGGTGTGCCAGGGCCCATTAGGAAAGATGCCCAGGAGAACCTCGCAGCGGGCTGATGGGATAACCAGAGCTTAGCAGAAGATTTCAACTCTGCAGGGCTAAGCCCCTCCAGGTCAGCACAGATCAATGAGCTGAGGGTGAGGAAACAAAAGCCTGAGGGAAGAGAGACAAGTCCTTCAGAGGGAATAGGGCATCTGACTGGAGAAATGAAACAACTGATGGGCTCAGGTGGATCACTCAGGAGATGTGGGATAGACGCCGGGTACCAGGTCTCATCGGATGTGGGTGCCAAGACCCCGTACACCCAGCAAGATCATTTTCAATCCATGCCTGCTCTTCCTGTCCTGACTCTGGTGGCCCTAGGGCCTCCCTTGGGGCATCCTTCAGAGAGTCTGAGAATGAGGGGTTTCTCCTTTGTCATCTGGGACCTGCTCATGCAACTTATGAACGAGAAGAAATACCTCTGGCAGACAAATCTATTCCCCTTCCCTTCTCATCGCGCGACCTGTGAACATTGTGTGTTAAATGAGTTGCATGAGTTACTTTGAGGAATGAGGGTTGAGGAGAGGAGAGCAGCAGGGAGTAGAAGCAGCTGGCATTACACCACATTGTTGGTTATTCGGGCTCATTATCCGCGCGGGGAGGGCTCCATTTCGCTGCTCTGTTTCTTCTGCCGGGTGCCCAACCTCCAGCCATTTCAAAAGCAGCTTCCCATGGGGGCTAGTTAAAGGTTTGGTAAGGAATCAAAGGGTTAGCATTAGGGCTGCATCTTGGTGTGGAAAGACAGAGAGGAAATTGAATAAATTAGAAGTGAGGAGAGTCTTCGCATTTTAATTATTCCTAGGATTAGGAGAGAGTGCCTACAGAAAGGAAGGAAGAAGCAAGGCACTGCTGTGAGCTGAAAACACGTTCCCCTTGCCTCTTCAGTGAGAAGAGCCTTGTGGGTGTAGTTTTCCCTTTCATACCAAGCCATCATGTCTGCCTGAGAGTAAATGGAAGCCCCGACCCTGTTTCTGTCCCCAGAGCGGTGTTTGAGCGAGTTAGCCATCTGCTTCCGTCTCTGTCTCTGTCTCTGCTTCTGCAGGCCCAGAGCTCTTCTCATGACCACTCAGTTTACTCAGGTCACCTACACTGCTTTTTAAGTCACAAAATAGATGTCCCTTGGTCCTAGAACAAGCATGATTCAGTTTGTACTTCGGAAGACGCTGAGAAGAAGATACCTTTTACTTAACTTTTAGTACAAATTGGTAGCTGGCATTGCCTTTATCATGTGCAACATATTTTGCATATTCGTGCCTTGAGTGGTGATTAAATCTAGATACCAGACAGCTAGCTATGTGAGAATGCTCATCACCCACTCTTGCATTGTCTGTGAGAATATATTGTCATTAGCTGAAGGCATGCATTCCTCCAGTCATTTAACTGCACATCTCTGCATCATCTGTATCCTCTTTATCCTCTCCTCCCCCTCCCCAAGCCTCTGGTTACTGCCATTCCTACCCTCTGCTTTTAGATGACTTTTTTAGATTCCATAAGAAATGAAGAAAAGAAACAGGGACAAGGCGTCTTTAATTTGTCTCGGGCCTTGCTCATGTCTTCTTTGTGCTGTGCCTCAGGAGTGTCGCTCTTGCTGACAGCCACCACCCTCAGGCTCTGTCCTCTTCTGTCCCTGCAGCTGGGTCCTACCGTTCCCTGTTGTATTGGAGCAGCACTCCAGGATGAAAAGGTCATTCCTCTATTAGACTTCCAAATGGCTCAACTTGACAGGATGCATGATTTCCAATAAGCTCTTCTTTGTCCTGGATCCATCACCTCTGTTTCATCCAGTCTCACACAGCACAGGCTTACGACTGTTTGATTGGTCAGGCTTGGAGACGCAGGGGGATTGGCTCATGTTCGTCCGTAACTGCCTAACCTGCAGTTCTAACTGCCAGTTGGATGCTCAACACACTATCTCCCATTTCAAACCAACCATCAGCTCTTGTTATATATGTCGGGGTCCTGTATCTTTGTGCAATTATCTGCCAAAAGGATGCATTTCCCACAGTTTTGGGGTTACTGTAAGCAACTTTAGCCTCTTGCAAAAAAAAAAAAAAAAAAAAAAAGAAAAGAAAAGAAAAGAAAAGAAAAGAAAAGAAAAGAAAAGAAAGAAAGAAAGAGAAAGAAAGAGAGAGACTCTCCAGTGTATTCCTGTTAACCTTGATTCTGTTTAAATCCTGAAGAAAATGAAAGCTCTGAGATTGAAGTTACAGTCAGATGTAAGTAAGCAAAATGAATTGAACAGATTTTGGTCATTTCCAAGTATGGTTCCCTAGTTCCAAAGAGGGCCATGAGAAACTGACACACATGCCCTGTGTTAAAGCAAAGTGAGGACACTCTTCTGAGCCAATGCCCTCAATTAGCTGTGACCTCAGCGATGTGCTCAGTCTTGAACAGGAGCTGGCCTGAAGCAAACCAAGTCATCTCGCTTCAGCCAGTGTCTTTCTGGAAATGGACATACATTTAGGAAACCTGGGTGAGATCCCAATTCATGTATTATCTGTTTTCATTCCATTGCCTCCACCACAGCACACACCCTCATCCTTGTAATCCTGAACTAACCCTGTAGCCAGATGGATCCTGACTCTAATTTCTCCCATCCATGCTTCAGATAACTACCAAAATTATATTTTTTAAGTCACAGGAGTATTGAATTGCCTGCTTCCCCAAAAGGCTTTAGCAATCTGCCTTCATCTGAAGGCTGAGATCCAGAAATGCTCCCAAGTTTGGAAAGGAGGAAAGGAGGCAGTGAGTGACAAAAGGAAGGATGCTGGTCTCTGTTGACCTGAGTGACATCTCCGGTCTTCTCTGGCACTCTAGTTCTTTTTATGCTCCAAGCATTGCTATTCAGGGGACACCCCATGCCATTTCACGCACCCCTGCTTTTCCTCCTTCTATTCTGTCCAAGTGGAACTTCCTCCCCGCTCCCTCTCCTTACAACCCTGTTTATCTTCCAAAGACCAGTTCTAACTGCCCCACTGGAGCCTGGCACTGTCTCTCAGCATCCCTCAGTGGACAGAGCACTCCCCAGTGCTCCGTGGGACTCAGTAAGCAGTACCTATTTAGCGACCAACTGCCTTGTAACATGTCAAGTTAAAGCAGAAGTGTACATGACAGCATAAAGAACAGTAATAAGCCAGGTGCCTATGCAGCCCCTAGCCAGCTTAGGAAGCCACAGGGACACTGTCCTGATGTGTCCTTTTGTGCCTGCAGAACCACAGTCTCCCAGAGGGAATTCTCAGCCTTTCTCAGCCTTTCTCAGCCTTTCTCAGCCTTTCTCAGCCTTTCTCAGCCTTTCTCAGCCACTCCTGCACACTTTCCTGCTCTCGGTGATCTCAGTGATGTGGCTGAGCTTCAGAGACATTGCATAATTCATCACAGAGAATATATAATAATCCGTTCTCTCTATATTTTACTACAGCATTTTCCTCTCGCCCAATTATTGATTTATTTATCCACTTTCCTGTTGAAGACAGCATAGTGGCTTCTAGTCTTTTACTATTAAAACTGTTGTAACTAGGGACTTTCTTCAAAAAGTCTCCTGATCCATGCAGGCAGGAGTTTCTCTAAGGTGCATCCCAGGAGCTTAAATTGATGTGTCTGAGTGACTTCAAAATGGTGACATAATGCTCAAAACTTTCTAAATACTTCACCTGAGACGTGCATTCCCACACCCAGTGTGTGAGTCCCTGCTGCTCTCTATCTGGTCAACAGTTGGTATAAAATTGATATTAAATCTATATCACTATAGTAGATTTGAAACAGAATGCTACTATGACTTTAATTTTCTTCCTGATTACTAATCAACAGCTGTTCATATTTGAGTCATTTTCTTTGTAATATATATTTCAATGTCTCTTATCTACTTTTAGTTATTTTAGTGTTTCCTTGTCTGTCTTTATACTTTTTTAGAAATTAGATTTTCAGTATATGCTTGAAATATCTTTTCCAAGTTTGTGGTCTTTTCTTTTAATTAGATTTATAAATCTTTCCTAATCAAATATATCAAAACTCTATACCTTTCATGGTTTTGTATTTTAAAAAAAAAAATCTTTCCTAGATCTCCCATGCTCATAGATTGGCNGGATTAATATAGTAAAAATGGCTATCCTGCCGAAAGCAATCTACAGATTCAATGCAATCCCCATCAAAATTCCAACTCAATTCTTCTCTGAGTTAGAAAG
>NC_034591.1:15290683-15292572 GCF_900095145.1 Mus pahari
AATAAAATACCCATGAAAGAAGTTGCAGAGACAAAGTTTGGAGCTAATATGAACCGATGGACCATCCGGAGACTGCCCCCACCCAGGGGTCCATCCCATAATCAGCCGCCAAACGCAGACACTATTGCATATGCCAGCAAGATCTTACTGAAAGGCCACTGATATAGCTATCTCTTGTGAGGCTATGTGAGTGCCTGGCAAACATAGAAGTGGATGCCCACAGTCCTCTATAGGATAGAACACAGAGACCCCAATGGAGGAGCTAGAGAAATTACCCAAGGAACTGAAGGGGTCTGCAACCCTATAGGCAGAAAACAATATGAACTAATCAGTACCCCCAGAGCTTGTGTCTCTAGCTGCATATATAGCAGAAGATGGCCTAGTTGGCCATCATTGGGAAGAGAGGCCCCTTGGTCTTGCAAACTTTATATGCCCCATACAGGGGAACGCCAGGGCCAAGAAGTGGGAGTGAGTGGGCAGGGGAGCAGAGTTGGGGGGAGGGTATAGGGGACATTCAGGAAAGCATTTGAAATGTAAATGAAGAAAATATCTAATAAAATAATTTAAAAAAATCTTTCCTGATGTCCTAATTTTTTTTTAGATGTTTTAAGGTTGGAATTTTCATGCTGAAACCCACAGTTCACTAGGAATTGGTTTTTGTATATAGCTCAAGGAAGCAGTCACCCTTAAAGGTCTCCATTCGCAACACTTATTGGATCCTTTACATAGTGAAATTTGATAGTAGGTTGTGGGAACATTGACATCTGATATTACATTGTAATCATCTCCACAGCCACTACTCTCTCCTCACATTCCCCAGATGCTCAGACAGGTTTTCTGTCAGAGCAACACAGCCTTTGAGCTACTCTTGAAGCCTTTTTCCCCAGACAGTCCTTCCTCACACAGAATTTATCAATGACCATCATGGCCTTTCTCTGTCTCTTTGATCATCCTCTTTCCTTGTCCCATCCCCTATAGACATGTGCATGAACCACTCCCGGGCTCAGTCTTCCACATGCAGAGCTGAAGAACAGAACTAGATATAAGAAGCTGATGCGAGCCACTCATTTGTTCTGTTTTAATCCATCATTCCCTATATTGTGTCTCCTGTGAGGATTAGGAATCCAGGGAGATGCCCCAATGTAGACATTCTGGTTCCAGCCTGCATTCACACAATCTGGTATGGCTCAGACATGAGAGATTATGAAGAGGAAGCTGGGAATGAGGGTCAGTTTGATGGAGTGATTTTCTACTGCCCATGACCCCCTGGGAACCATCCCTAGCACTGAACACAAACATCTTTAAGAAATACCTGTGTGATAGTTTACTTTTCTGCAGCCTGCCAATCAAATGAAACTTCCAATAGATTTTCTTTGCTTTTTTCAAAGACCAGTGTGAGCTAAGATGGCACTAAATACAAGCAGAGAGTTCTTTTTCAGAATCATGCAAGTGTGAAAGAGAAATATTTCACTTCGCAGAGTAGACATATTCACATGTAATTTTCTCGTGCTTTCTGTTCTGAGCAATTGAGCATGTATTTATTCATTTTGTTACCAGAGGAAACATTTCTAAAAATGCAGATAAACACTGCAAATCACTGTGGCTCAGAAAGTAGGCTAAGTGTTAAGTGCCTGGATTTGGGCAGATGGTGGCTTGGTGACCCAGAACTGAGTTACCTCAAGCTCCTTGTCACTGAGGGGAGGTCACTGCTTATCTACCTTACAGAGGTTTTGTACTAATTAAAGGTCATGATGGATAACGTTAAAATACTTCCTCACACATCCTAAGTCATTAGTCAGTTAAAGAGTGTGAAGAAGAAGAAGAAGAAGAAGAAGAAGAAGAAGAAGAAGAAGAAGAAGGAGGAGGAGGAGGAGGAGGAGGAGGAGGAG
>NC_034591.1:15292877-15294802 GCF_900095145.1 Mus pahari
AAAGAAAGAAAGAAAGAAAGAAAGAAAGAAAGAAAGAAAGAAAGAAAGAAAGAAAGAAAGAAAGAAAGAAAGAAAGAAAGAAAGAAAGAAAGAAAACTAATGATTGGCTATGATGGAATGATGCAACCCCAATGCTTTGGAGGTTTATGTCTTCGTAGATCAATAATACATCAGCAAAGCTGAGTATGGGTAAGGGGTATGGTTGTCATACGTACAGTTTTAAAACCTGAAATTCGACCTGTCAGTTAAATAAGTTCAAGAGAGAATTTGAATTTACTATCGAAAATTAGACTTTCTATATAGATAGCACTCCAACAACTAAGGTAAATGTTTCTAAAACTTGCAGGACAAGGAATGTGGCAAGCACCAACTGGGGTTCCGAATTCTGCATCCTCCCTCAGGATGTTCAGGTGCTACTGTGCACGGGACCGGAGGACATCAGAATCTCAGCTGGCAGCTAGGGTGGGGCTGCTTCTCAGAGCAGTTTAGTGTTAACAGCTCTGTTAGACAGTACTCAGTGAAACCATTCTGCTCCCACACACTATTTAGGACAAACAAGGGTTACAATGGGGAGTGGGAGGGGTTTTCAGAGTAAACATAAATCATTGGCTGGAGCTTAAGGTACTGGGAATGCCTCATTTGCATAGAGAGGCACTCCAAGCTATCGATAGCCAGACTGGAAAGGAAGTTGAACCAACCCACCTTCTTCCACATTTGCATGCCCCTTGATGTCTTTGTTCTTCAGGTCTTCCTCAGTCAGCCATGTTGGTGAGTAACTCTCATGGCTATAACCTCTCTACACTTCTAAATGACACAATCTCCTGTAAACTTCCTGGTCCTCTGGCTCTTACATCTATCTGTCTTTTTTCCACAATGACCTCTGAGACTCGAATGCAGGACTTGTGTTGAACATCTATCATTTGGGACTGGGTACCACATAATCTCTTGTGACTGGCTGTGGTTTTCTGTAGTGGTCTCTGTTGAAAGATGTCTCTTTAGTGAGGGGTGAGGAACTATATTTATCTGTGGGTATAAAAATAAGTGTTTAGAAGATAGTTGGGAATTACGTTGGTTTAGGAAAGTGGCAGTTGCCCAATATATTTTTGACTCCGTTGTCACCTTTGCTTTACTAGTCTGAAAAAAAAATTCCAGTTTTATCAAGGTATGCCTGACAAAGAACTATATATATCTGAGATTTTCAATGTGTTATTTTCATGTCTGTACACCTCATACATTCATTTGTACGATCATCAGCAAGCAAAGATCCATAGAGGGAGTGGATTACATTTAAGGTCCATTAGCAATTTCCTGTGTATAATATGTTATTTGTCATAGCTACAGAAATATACGGTAGACCGTAACTGCAGAAGTACACATTAGACCTAAACCATGTAACTTCTGATGACTACCCGTGTTCCCCTGTCCTCATTCTCCCACTTCTCTCTGTCCTCAGCCTAGGACTACCGCCATTTTATTAATTTTGTTCTCTTGTGTTTCTGGAGTCTTACATTTACAGATGTCACCTGCAGTGTTTGTTTTTCTGTATCTGGCATGTTTCACTTAGTGTGAGATTTACTAAGATTCTGGGAGTTTGTTTTTTGTTGTTGCTGTTGTTTTGTTTTGCTTTCTAAGGAACTACCATACTATTTTTCTACAATGGTTGTGCCATGGTACTTACATTTCTTTTTTTTTTTTTTTTTTTCTTTATTTACATTTCAAATACTATTCCAAAAGTTTCCTATATCCCTCCCCCCACCTCTGCTCCCCTACCCACCCACTCCCACTACTTGGCCCAGGCCTTGCTCTGTGCTGGGTCATATAAAGTTTACAAGACCAAGGGGCCTCTCTTCCCAGTGATGGCAGATTAGGCCATCTTCTGCTACATATACAGCTAGAGACACGAGCTCAGGGGGTACTGGTTAGTT
>NC_034591.1:15296328-15304707 GCF_900095145.1 Mus pahari
TGTCTTTTTTCCACTGGATGGTTTTAGCTCCCTTGTCATAAATCAAGTGACCATAGGTGTGTGGATTCATTTCTGGATCTTCAATTCTATTCCATTGATCTACTTCTCTATCGCTGTACCAGTACCATGCAGTTTTTATCACAATTGCTCTGTAGGTACTTACATTTCTATCAACTATAGGCAAAGCTCTCCTTTCTCCACACCCTTGCTAATATTCATTATCTCTCATATATTTGATAATAGCCATCAAAATAAATGTGAGGTGATAACTAGTTGCATTTTAATTTCCACCTCCCTGATGACTAGAGAGCATCTTTCCGTGTGTCTGTTGCCCATCTGTAAATTTTCTTTGGGGAAATGTCTTTTGAATTTCTCTTCTCTTCATGTCAGTCAGATTGTTAACATTTGCCATGTGATTTTTTTCCCCTTTCCCTGGCTGCCATTTGCTATGCAGAACCTCTTTAGCTTGATATAACATTATGTTCTTTATTAGCTTGATATACTATTATGTTCTTTATTTACGCCATTTGCTATGCAGAACCTCTTTAGCTTGATATAGCATTATGTTCTTTATTAGCTTGATATACTATTATGTTCTTTATTTACCTTTGTTTTTTGTGTCATATACAAAGGATCATAACAAAATGCAATGGTTACAAAGCCTATTCCTTGTGTTTCCTTCAGACATTTCCCAGCTTCAAATCCTACATTTAAGTCTTCAATTTATTTTGAGTTGATTTTTTTATATGTGGCATAAAGGTCGAATTCTTTTATATCCATGGAGATACCTGTTTTGTTTTGTTTTTTTCAAACTCTATTCATGGCAAATTCTTCGTTCCTATGTCAAGATTAGTTAACTATATGTACACAAACTTACCTGGTGAATATGTTTTTTCAGTGTCTGTAAGTGTACTTTTAAATAGTATTATACTGTTTTAATTTGTATAGCCTTGTAATAAGGCTTTAAATAACTACATGACACGTCCAGTTTTGTTCTTCATTCTCAAGATTATTTTGTTATCTCAGGTCTTTTGTGGTCCCGTACACATTCTAGAGTCAATTTCTAATTTTTCTGCTTCTGTGAAAATTGTCATTGGAATTTTCATAGAAATAACATTCACTCTATATATATCTCTTTGGATAGTGTAGACACCTTAACAATATGAATTCTTCCTCTTACCTGAATATATATTTGAAATTATTTGTATTTTCTTCAATAAATTTTATCAGTGTATTAGGAACTATGAAACACAGATCCTTTAGGTAACTTTCTCTTCATTGGCTTAATGTTTTCCTTAATATTTTATTTCTTGGAGCTATTGTAAGTGATGGGTGTTTTTCTTCATTTCTTTTTCTGTTAGCTAACTATTAGTGTATGATGACAGTTATTATATGTTGATTGTCTGCTTTACAACTATACTAAAATCATTTATTAATTCTAAAAGGTTTTTTGGTAGATTCTTTTTGCTACTTAAAAAACAATTCCACATACTAAAAACAATTTATTTCTTTGTTTGTAATTTACATAACTTTTTACATATTTTATAATTTTATAATACATTCTTTTTACTACATATTTTATTTTATTACTCATTCTTGCCTATTTGGTCTGTATAGGGCTTCTAACACCATGCTAAACAGGAATGATAAGAATGAGCATCCTGGCAGTGTGGCATAGTTGATAAAGTACCTGCCTACCATGCATGGTACCATGTAAACCAGGCATGGTGATGTAGTCCTGTGATAACAGGACTCTAGAGGTAGAGGCAGGAAGACCAAGAGTTCAAGCACATCCTCAGCTAAGTAGTATATTCAAGGCCAGCCTGGGTTACGTGAGACCCTATCTGAAGAGAGAAAGTGTAAGCATCCTACTATTACTCCTGATCTAGAGGGAAATTTGCCAGCGTTTCATATCTGAGAAGATTTAAGGCCACTGATAAGATGATAGTGAATAATGGAAAAGATAGTCTGTGTAAATGGGAAGAGAGTCAGAGAAGGTATCAGAAAAAAATAGACTTTAAGTCATTGTAAAAAAAGATGTATGGATGACTTGTGAACAACCCATTAGGAAGACACACCAATCATAAATATAAAGCATAACTAATAACAGCACATAACTGTGTAAGTCAAATACTAGCAAAGGCAAAGGAATATAGGTAGATAATCAGTACATGTAAATTTTTCACTTATCCCCCAGGTGTCCAAGTAAAAATGACTCTTATCCTGAAAAATGTTAAACTAGAAAATAGAAGTTTGTTGGAAATGTCTAAGAGAACATGGCATCAGCTAGGCTGGTGGCACAGAAAGCCTACCAGACCTTCCCAAGCTGATGATGGAAGTCGTTTAGTTATAGTAAAGGGTCTAACTGAATAAGGTCCTGCGCAAGGGGCTGCTGTTGCTTTATAAAATTTTATGTACATCGCCATTATAATCAATGGATCCGTGTTTTCCTACAGAAGCAAAGCACTCCTGAATCAGTGCTTTCTAGTATGTTGAGGAGCTCTTAATTTAAAAGAGGGACTTATAAGTCTAAGCTTTATTCCTGGGTTAAACCCACTTCTGAAGAGGCCACGGGGTATTAGATGGACCACTATTCAAGGTATTTAATAGAAGGCAAAAAATTTCATCCCTTTGTAGCTTAACTACTCCCCAAATATTTTACTAAGAAAATGGTAGGATGGTTAATATAATTCCACTCTAATTTATATGACTAATTCCTTGAAGAGAAAAAAGAAACCCTTTTCATTTTCTAAAGATCTCCCATACAGCTGGAGAATAACTTCCAGTAAAACCTTTGTCTGTAAATTGCAATTAAAATGTTTGAGTTAATAATTGGTACTTAATGCATTTAATACCGTGCAAGTGAAGTGGGAGTTGGAAGGGAAGGCATTGTTCTTAAGCCTGAATTCTGATCACTTTTTACTGAGTGTAACCTAAAGATTTTGGAAACCACTTACATTTTAAAATGAATTTGCATTTGAAAAATGCAATAAACGAACACTATCCAGAACATATAAATACACTTTTTAAAACTTGCATGAATTACAAGAAGTACAAGCCAAACAGAAACCATGAGAGAAGTACAGAATGAGAAATTGTAGAAAGCAAACCCCAGTGACTAAAATAATCTTGAAAGCATCATGAAAATACAAATTAAGGAATCGACATAGTGATGTCATCTATCAATCTGGCAAACGCTAAAAAGAATAAAAATAAACAACTGGCATTTCTAAACAAGAACAGTAACAAGAAGGACAGGGAGCTCTTGTCTGTTAGTCATGGAGTCTTTGGAGAGAAAATTGGCAACATCCAATAAATTTGGAATATTTACATTTACCGATAGGTCAGCAACTTTACCATTATGTTTCTTCTCTGGTTTTACTCATCTACACCAGGAGACAGTAATCACTGTAACATCGGTCCTCATTGTAAAGACTGAGTGTAGGAGAGAGTGCCTATGGCTGTCAATAGAATATAAAAGTAAGCAATATGCTATTTGTGGAATACAGAGTTCTACAATAGCTTACATGGTAAACTGCATTTTCTACTTGGATGCATTTTAACAACATAATATTAAGTTTAAAAAGGATGTTACAGAATCATATATGTGATGGTGCTTATGTAAACCTCTAAAACATCCCAGCATTATGTATTACCTATGGTATATATGTGTCACAGGGTCATAAAGTCAGGAGAAGGAAAGGTGTAGGTCAAATGCAGAGAAGGGAGCAGGCCAGGCTTAGCACCAGCAGCTCAGAAGTGAAGCCCAACGCCAGAGCCTCTCTAGAAGCCTGAAGAGATGAAGAAGAGAGAGGGTTCAGAACACGGGAGAACAAAACCTTTCATCCTTTTAAGTAACTCAATCCTTCCCTTTAGTCTGTATCAAAGAGGGGGGGTTAGGGTAAGCTTCTTGTATGACACTGCATTATATTTTTAATGGCTTAAAATGTTGAAAAATAATGGAATTGAACTGCTACCCAGCAGGGAAGGGACAGCGGCTGACAGAGCACAGCTGGTAGCAGTTATTGGACAAATTAATCAATTTTATATTTATGCCTCAGTGGCCAGAGACAGTTTAATCAAACCACTTATAATAACAACGTGATGATCTTGGAAAACAAAGGTGATTAGAAAAGGATTTTCCATCAGAAGAGGCCTACAGAATGTTTTTTTCTAGAAAGAGCAGCGAAGCTAGGCAATCTTCATTTACATTCGTATTCAGCCCTCTTGGTAACGGAGAGACCCCATCATACAATGATTCTGCAGCATCACCAACATCATTGATAACACAAGACCAGCCCCTAAAAGTATCGATGCAGTGGTGAACTCGAGCAGGCCTGGGAACCTTCCCTCAGACTTATTTAGTCATTACACACTGGAAAGGATGATCGGGAATATAGTCTAAGAGAGAACCTAAAATGTCAAACCTTCTGGAACAGGGGGAGCATCCTGAAGGGCATCAAAGTGATTCTCAGGGGCTCAGACAGAGTTAAGGATGTCAGCCCAAGGGGTATAAAATATATATTACAAAAAAGAGGAGTGTAAACAGATGTGCCACGGGTAGTTCAAATTAAATAATCATGCAGAGAGCTAATTCCATCTCCTCATGCCAGTGGCACTTGCTCTGTGTCATTCGTTAATCGGCTCCCTTTCCTTCTCCAGATTTAACTGTAAATTCTTCTGTCAGTTCTCTCCCACCAGTGCTCATTTCAGAACAAAATGTGATCACGTTTCTCACACACCTCAAAAGAATCTCTGGCATAAGACGATGTTGAATGGGTGTGTTGTTGTAAATTGCCTGTGGTATTCATCTGGGTACACCACAGCTGCACAGACTCCAGGATAACTGACTGAGAATTTTACATGGAGACAAAACTGCAAATGCATGGATCTATCTGGGGGTATAAGGAAAAAGAGGTTCACATAGAGAGCTTAGAATTCTTTGAAGCTAGCTGGGACGCCTGATGGAGTATTAGCACTTAGCTGCCTCGTAACTCTGGGTTCTGGACATCTCCGACTGCAGTCAGCTCTGGCGTTCGTCCTCACTTCAGATTGTGTTTCTCCTCTCCACTCAGCATCCTTTCATTGGAAGCAGGAGTCAGTTTTCAAAAACCTAAGAGAAGAAGAGAGAGACTAATGTGTTTGAGTCAAGATCTGTTTGGGAAAGCTCCCTTTGAAAGCGGTGACTTGCCATGGAATCCTGAGAGCAGCCACCACATTGCATCAATCAGACTGCAGAGTGAGAGGGTTCCAAAAGGACATGGCAAAGCTACCATAAGCCAGGGGCCTTTTAGGCTCATGATTTACGAAAGCTTTACATTTTTATTTGCAATTAACCTATTGATAGTGATGTCACTTAAATACTCCTAAGGAATATTATCTGCCCATTATTGCCAGAAAACATGCCGCCCAATTTCATAGCTCAGCTGTTCTCATGCATGGATGGACAATCTGAATTAAGTCGAACAGAAACAGATTTTTTAGACACTCGGCTACATTCCTAGCTGCAAAATTTAAGTAATTAATATGTGACTTTAAGTAGTAAAAAGAAAATAAATGGATAATGTTTGTTTTGTGTATCATAATGACTGTTGACACAGTGCTCCTCTGGCTTTCTATTTATTTAGATTTAGCACTTCAATAGAAAAATTATTATAATCAACACACACGTTGCCAATAACACTTGGTATCATATGATGAGTAAAGGTTCTCCGGAGCACTGCCTTGAAATTAAACTCTTAATGAAAGACTGTCTGTTATGGCCAAGGCAGTAGACACCAGTACTTGCTACTGCTGTGATTTCTCTCGCTTATGTAGTCTTTGTGCATAGTTCAAATACTGCACAAGGGCATACATGATGCTGTTGATCTAAGACTTCATGATGTCTTTATACTTATCTCAAGAGAAAGGCTAAAGTGATCAGGGACATTCAGAGCCATTCATTGCTGACAAGGGTTACGCCCAGTTACAGCTATCCCCACTCTACATTGCTGAATTCTCACTCATAATTGGATGGACTGGGTATTAGAGCTATTTGGGGCATGCGGTTATGTATATTTTATGTCTCTTTTGATTATACAAAATAATGCATTTTATTGTAGCATTTTTAAAAAGATAGTATATTCTGACTATATTCACCCTCATCATTCCTTCTTGTTATTTTAGTTTGGGTTTCCATTGCTATGATGAAGCACCATGACCGAAGAAACTTGGGGAGGAAAGGCTCATTTGGCTTACACTGCCACAGCACTGTTCATCATTAAAGGAGATCAAACAATGCAGAGTCATGGAGGCAGGTCCTGATGCAGAAGCCATGGAGGGGTATTGTGTACAGGCTTGTTCCTCGTGGCTTGCTCAGCCTGATTTCCTATAGAACTCAGGACCACCAGCCCAGGAATGGCCCCACTCACAATGGGCTGGGTGTTCTCCCATAAATAACTAGTTATTTTTTAAAGCCCTACATATAGAGGCATTTTCTCAACTGAGGCTCAGTCCTTCTTGATGATTCTAGCTTATGTCAAGTTGTCACAAAATTGGCTAGTACAACCCCAAGTTAAATAGCCAATCATAAGCATCTCCATTGCATCTCCTCCAAGTAATGGACAGCACTGTCTTTCTCCCTGCTGAGGATACTGAAGATCTTCAGTAAGAGTAGATAGAATCCAAGAATCTGGAGAGAAAAAACGTGGTCCCCTTGTCCTCTGCCATTGCGTATGATTTGTGAAGGTCTTCCTGTTGCTACAGTAGAGTCTCTGAGAATGGCTTTAAGAAGAACAGCAATGTCTTTCTCTCTGTGGTACGGTCTCAGAAGTCCAAGATAAAGGTGCCAGAATCTGGTGTAGTCTCTTCTGTGTCCGCAGAAGGCAAGTGTGCAGACCTACTCCAGTAGCCCTTCATATACATCCACTCCTCAGGATGGAGCTCTCGCGTAGGACATAAACCTACCCCGAGGCCTGCCTCCAACACCCATGTGCTGAGAATTATGTTTCCTGCACACAGGTTTAGAGAACTCATCCCAGACCATAGCCATGGTAGAAAATAACAAGCATTGCCAGCTACCTCCTCTCCTGTTTACCCACCATATATTTATTAATAAATCACTTCTGCTCAGTTGCCTACACATATATGCACACACACACTTACACACCACCCCACACACACATATACATCACACATACCACGCAGCATACACACACAACACATATATACCACAGACCACATACTACACAGCAGCATACATACATATATGTGTGTGCACACACATATGCATGCACAACACACATGAACATATGCACTCACAGTCACATATATACACACAGGTACACAACACACATATGTACATACAACACAGACACACACACTAAATGCTACAGGATATATTATAAAAACAGGGAGCATGGTCTGGGCTCTCTAGCTGTACTCTGAGTGGAATAATTAGGAGTTGCATGGGAGGTTATTTTCCAGTGCTTCTTTCTCATAGGAGCAATCACCATGGCTGCTTTTAGCCAGTTATGTGAGCAGATGCAGCAATGCTAAAAATAAAGAGATGACTCCACCTTGTGGCTGCCTCCTTCTGAGGCCCGCTGGAGAAGCAAGCTCTTGCAGGTTTGCCTCTTTGCAAGCCAAAGAAGACTGTGTTGGTTTCATTTGTCGAACCTTTTTTTTTTTTTAACCTTCATAAAATCATAAGTATTAGAAATACTTGAGGCCTTGTATTCACAGAAGTTCACTTTAGTTTTGCAAGTAGGTATGTAAATGGCCATGAAGCACTCACCTCACGCCAAGCACCTTCATCATCAGTGGCAAAACACAGACTGTCAAGGAACACTGTGTCCTCATGGGCTCTACGTCCCACACACCATCAACTCTCTGCAGCATCTCCCTCTCCCACCATTTAGAACAGGACTAATTTTTGCCCCTTCTATCTGTAGATGTTACTCTTTATTACTTTAAAGCAATACAGCACTACTACCAAGCACTACTACTATTACAAAGACATAATTCCACTTCCCAAGAGTTTATAATTTAGTTAATTGAGAAGTGGGGGGAACAAAGCCCATATATCAACAATAGAGGTTCAGATACCTGAGTGCTATTAGACAGGCAAGCTACAGTACTGGGACCAGAGAAATGGGAGGAGGGATTATCCCTTCAGTGGCCAGTGATGGCTTTATAGAGAATCTGATTAGAACTTTGAAGAGTGGCCATGGTTAAAGGTGAGGTTAGAAGACAAAAACAATAGGAAGAATGATAATGAATTCTGACAATAATAGCCAAGAAAAATAAGAAAGAAAGAAAGAAAGAAAGAGAGAGAGAGAGAGAGAGAGAGAGAGAGAGAGAGAGAGAGAGAGAGAGAAAGAAAGAAAGAAAGAAAGAAAG
>NC_034591.1:15304718-15306525 GCF_900095145.1 Mus pahari
GCAAACACAGAAGTAGATGCTCACAGTCAGCCATCGGATGGGACATAGGGGCCCCAATAGAGGAGCTAGAGAAAGTAACCAAGTTGCTGAAGGGGTCTGCAACCCTATAGGAGGAACAACAATATGAACTAACCAGTACCTCCAGAGCTCGTGTCTCTAGCTGCATATGTAGCAGAAGATGGCCTAATCACCCATCACTGGGAAGAGAGGCCCCTTGGTCTTGCAAACGTTATATGTCCCAGTACAGGGGAACATCAGGGCCAGGAAGGGGAAGTGGGTGGGTAGAGGAGCGGGGGAGGGGAGGGTATAGGGGACTTTGGGGGATAGCATTTAAAATGTAAATGAAGTAAATACCTAATAAAAATTGGGGGAAAAAAGCAAACAGACTGGACAAACAAACGTAGCTCATACCTAATAATTTTAATAACTGTTTCATAATTGTAAAAAAAAAAAAAAGAAAAGGAAAGAAATGAGTCAGTCAACTGAACACAGGAAACGTGGGAATAAGATGTCAGAGGGGTCAAGATTCATAAGGGACCATGTAGCATCAAGCCTGTTCAAGGAACACAAGGGCGAGGGCAGGTGTTTGAAGCAGAGAAATACAAGACCAGAAGTGGGCTACATAGCAGGACAGTGGTGGCTTCTTAGAACTGTGGCCATGTGGGAAGAAAGGAGAGGGGAAGGAAGGGGCAGTGAATGTGGAGTGGGGACAAGGAAAGGCAAGGCCCTGAGGAGGGGCAAAGTAGCATGACAGAAATGGCAAGTGGACAGATGCAAGGGGAGTGTGGGCAATTTCAAAAGCTGTGGAGATTAAAGTGAAATCCATGGTTAAAACTAAGTACTACAACTGAGCAAGGTTCCCCAGAACTACCTACCCAGTGCGAGCTGGGAAGGGTAAACACCGCCTGACTTTGGCATTGTGCTTCTTGATCTCAGATTATTTCTTAAGCCCCTCATCAGACACATCACTTGTCATTTTCACTCACTGTGCCTGGCTCTGCCCCACACTGTGTCCACAGAGCCCCAATGTCTGTTCTTCCTTTATTCCTCCTCCTCGTCCAAGTCTGTTCCTTTCCTTCCCTGCCCTAGGCAGTGACCTTAGACAGATGGATATGTCTGGATCACCCACGTGCTCTTGACCTCCAGTACACGTCAGCTTTGGCCGCTGAGAAATGCCAGCAGAAAGAGATTGTGAACGTCAGTTTTGTGTTCGTGCTATAGTAAGTGGCCACAAATTTAGTGGCTGAAAACGCACTCTTTAATAATGTCTCACAGTTCTAAAGGTCGGAAGTCCAATCTGTTTCTCTGGGTTAGAAGGGAGGGATCTAGTTGGCAGCACTGGCTTCTTCAAAGGCTTCCAGGAAAAGTGTTCCCTTTCCCAGTCTCCCGAGCCACCTGCTTGCCTTGGCATCTATCCTGTTCCTCCATCCTCCAACCCATCGGTTTAGCATCTTCTCTCCTCTGACCTCTGCTTCTATCCTCTTGTCTCTCTTAGATTCATACTCTTCATTGAATCCGCCTAGAGAATTCAGAATAACCCATCTCATGGTCCTCAAGGTCAGAGTGGAGGCAAAGCTCACCTCACTCAGTCGTAGAGTTCTTTTCTAGTATATGTGAAACTTTAAGTTCAGTCCTTGATACAGAAAAAAATGGCGGGGGGGGCCCTCTGGGATATCTCTTAGAGCACACAGCCTCATATCTCATCCCTAGCCATAGATAGATGATAGATAGATAGATAGATAGATAGATAGATAGATAGATAGATAGATAGATGATAGATAGATAGATAGATAGATAGATAGATAGA
>NC_034591.1:15306815-15310143 GCF_900095145.1 Mus pahari
GATAGATAGATAGATAGATAGATAGATAGATAGATAGATAGATAGATAGATAGATAGATAGATAGACAGTTAGATAGATTTAGATACATAGTAGCTAGATTGATAGGTAGATATTAGATAGATTGATAGGTAGATATTAGATAGATAGTAGGTAGATTGATAGATAGATTGATAGATGATAGATAGATAGACAGACATTCTGCAATGTCCTTTTCCCAAATAAAGTAACTTATTCACAGTTCCAGGAATTGGAGGTGGAAGTGTGGCAAGGGGAAGGGGAGACATTATTCTGTATTCTGTACAAAGACAGCTGGATGTTCTTTCTTTCCTTGCTGCTTCCCATATTTGTTCTCTGGGTCTAGCTGAATTTCTCTCTGCAGCTCCAACTCCAGGCAGGCAGCCCCTCTCCCACGCTTCTCCCTTGATCCCGGCAACTTCTCTTTCCTTCCTCAGGTCTTTCAGGCTAGAGGTGGGAACAGCACCACTCTCCTGACATCCAGGAGACTGCTGCCTCCGCAGCCCTTTTCAGGTCCTTCCCATTCACAGCTCTAAAACAATCTCTTTGTTAAATTATTCTCAAGACTGTAGCTGATGGTGGATATATGCAGCTGCCCAGCTTGACACACTGTGTGTATTCTAACCTACCAGGCCAGGTCTAGAATTGGCACACTCGCAGAGTATACATAGGTAAATACAGCATGAAAGATGGTTTAGCTTCAGCAAAACAGGCATTATTACCATGTGCCAAAGGAGCAGCCATTGCTCACAGCCCATTTGGTGATTGCGTACGGAAAATAAGTATATCTGATTAAGCAAGTATGCAGAACTATTTTGCTCCCAATCACATGAAAGGAAGGAAAATGATAGCCCACACACAGTCCACAGTTAAAGACTCCTTGTGATTTTCTTTTTGTTTATTTTTCAATCAACTAGGCAGACTGGCTTCATGACCTAACGTAAGTGATTTCTGAGCAGCAGTAGAAGCTGCTGGCTGGGCTGTTGAGAGAGCTTCCCATTCCAGCTCAGGCAGGTGATTTTAAGGTATTACCTGGTCTCTTCTTGCCTGAAGAGTTAAACGAGCATCTGAAAATGGAATGGGTCTGCTTATATTTTTTTCCCTTTGTAGAAACTATCTCTGCTTCAACAAGCTTGCCTTTAAACTCTCCGTCTGTGCATTCTATTGCTTGTAGTGATTTCTTTGTATTAACTCGGGGTCTAAACTTCCTGCCAAGCTCTTGGCGAGTCTCTCCTCCTAAAGATTTCATCTAAAATCATAAAGCAAAATAGCATCCCTGCCCTATAGGAATTCCTGTGTGGCAGTACTTAACAACCCGAGAAGAGTCTTTTGCCTCTCGGCAATATTTCCACAGACAGTATTTGCTCCATTTCGCACTTAACACTCCCTCAATCAATCCGCTGCTTCCCTCCTAGGCTCATTATGCAAAGCTTACAACTGTGTTCCTTCTCTCTCCTCTTCCATGATGATTATAAGAGAGAGAAGAGGGAGATGATTACTACAATTAGTAATAGACTGCACTTATAGATATGATTTATGGATTATAAGGTACACATGTACATATGCTGGGTATCATTTAGTCTGGGTCAAAGCAGGTGATATATACAATCAAAGTGAGGTAAATTCTTATTATAAACCTTAATTAAACTCAGTTTAAGCTAAAGGGCACATTGAAATATCTGAAAACATCTCTTCCCTCTACCACGTATGCATCCAACTGTTAAATATATATGGACATTTCCCCTGTGGCTGGGCCTGTGCTGTTGGAGAGCTTACAGTATTATACGGGAAAAGGGAATTCTTCTAAAGGAAGGCACAGCCGAGGTACACAGGTACACGAGGTACACAGGTACACAGGTACACAGCCGTGGTACACAGGTACACAGCCAAGGTACACAGGTACACAGCCGAGGTACACAGGTACACAGCCAAGGTACACAGGTACACAGACGCACAGTTGAGGTACACAGGTACACAGGTACACAGCCAAGGTGCTAAGGTACACAGACGCACAGCCGAGGTACACAGGTACACAGGCACACAGGCACACAGCCAGGGTTGGTTGGATCCCTGAAGCCCCTCCTGGATGATCTGAGAGCTAGGACTGAGTAAGATGAAGCTGTTTGAAAGGAATGGGGAAAGCAGCCAGCCAGACCATGAAACAGCATCCACAAAGGACAGAAAGGAGAAACGCGTTCAGATCCTCAGAGTGTCGGGAAGAGATGCCCTGGAGAACATGTGGAAAGCCAGAAGAGAGAACCTCAGAAGTAGGGCAGCAACCACAAGCAAGAGCTGGACAGAGTTAGGAGATTTATAGACGGTCCAGTGAGGCTCTCTGTATACAAGACTGGAGTCCGCAATATGTGCTAGGGGAAATGGAAGCTTCGGTGACAAAGACCGAGTTGTCATTTAGAGGTTGGCTGCCTCTACAGTCGGGATACTGGATTTTCGTTTAATTTCACAATTTTTCCATGTTTAAATTTAGAGGCTTAAAAAAAAAAAAAAAAAAAAAAACTGAATGAGAGATGGAGGCTTTTGAGAAGCGGGCACTCCCTGAACTGCTGCCAAGGGCAGCCTGTTAATGAGAACATCCAGCTCCAGCAACAACCCGCTGCAGAGAAACCCATTCAAGTCAAAGACTGACGTTTTCTTTAACTGTGACTAACATATATTAAAAGAGGAAACCTCAGATAATGAAAGCACAGAAGATGGTGTGCCACCCACAGGTCATGTCAGCCCTCAGAATTACACCGTGACCTAACTTCTTAAACCTACTTGTGACCCTCACCTCCACCCCTCCTAGGCTGGTATGTGCCGGGTGTAGCCTTGATCAAGGACTCTGCACATTTGCAGGGTCGTTGCACATTTCTGTTAGAATAAACTTTCTTAAGAGATACTGGAATGTTTCCCTTTTAAAGAACTACTATATCTAGGATGTAGTATAAAGAGGAAGAATTTCGATTTTCAGGATGTAAGTTATTTGAGACAAATGAAATTCACAGTTTGAACACTCTCAAATGTTTGTTGCCATTTCACTTGGGTTCAGAGTTTTGTCTTTGGAAGAACCTGCTGACTTGATGGACTCCTATCCCAGCCATGTGATGGGTAGCTGCGTCCTCTCTAATTCATTACAGTCGAATGTGAGGAATGAGGTGGTTAACAGAAACCCCTAAGAAAATATGTTCACTGTAAACGGTTCCTAATTAGCATCTAACAGGACTGGGCATGTGTATGCTCAGAACTAAGTGCTTGCCCTGCTATGCTGAAACCTTGGGCTCTGCTTCTAGCATTTTATAAGGAGGAGGAGGAGGA
>NC_034591.1:15310224-15322406 GCF_900095145.1 Mus pahari
GAGGTGGAGGAGGAGGAGGAGGAGGAGGAGGAGGAAGTTGGTAATAACAGGAAGTCTAACAAAGGTTAATCATGAAAACTGCCATTAAATATAAAAGTCAGTCTGGAGAGGTAGCTAGCTAAGAGCCGTTTCCACTCTTGCAAATAACCAAGTTTCAGTACCTAGAACCCACATTTTGGCTGGCAACCAACCAGTTACTACAATTCCAGGGGCTTGAACGCCTTATTCTGGCCACCACAGACACCAGGCATGCACATAGTATACATACATACATACATACACACATACATACATATACACACACATACACACAGAGACAGGCAGACAGACAAAATACCAATACACTTAAAAATAATATTTTCAGAAATTTAAAAATATATAAGTCACTGTCAAGTAAGGGGTCAGCCTGTCTCTTCTCCAGGAGGGTTGCCTGTGGCCACCAGCCTCCTCCTGTATGAGCACCAGAAGTGATCCCAGAGCAATGAAGACCCTAACTTTCTCCCTAGCACCCTTCTGATGTCATTCATTCCCTGGCTCCTCCTCTCAGGCCTTTAGGATTTGTTTCCCTCTAAGAATGTGTCTGAGCCACCACTTTGGAGACCTCATCTGGTTTCCTACCAACACTGTAGAACACTGTTGTATGGCTCGGGAAGTATTTCCAGGAAGTCAGGGTTTTATCTGAGGTGCCAAAGCTCACGTCTCTATATCATGGGAGTGAATGCCTTGGGTGTAACTGCAAAGTGAAGCAAGCATGCACTGCCTCAAGCCTGATTAGCTGAGGGCCTGCCCATCAAGGAGCTGCAACAGGCACAAATGACATAGAGTCACTGTGATGCCTGTAAGTGATGCATAAGATGACGTTGATATGGGACCTGAGAAAATTAGCCACAAATGTGGCCTGTGCTCAGACCTTCATGAAGTAGGAGCTTGAGGTTATCTGTTATCTGTGGGTGTGCGGGTTTTTTCTAAAGCCCAGCTTCTCAAGCCAGACTATAATCTGGGATCATTTCACTCATGAATCATGTAAAATTGGTTCTTGCGGTGATGTAGTCAGATATTGGTGTTAACTGATAACAATCCAATGCCAGCTGGGCGTGGTAGTGCACGCCTTAAATCCCAGCCTCTAGAAGGTGGAGGTAGGTGGATCTCTATGAGTTTGAAACTAGCCAGGTTTACATAGCAAGTTCCCACTATTAACCATGGCTAATAGTAAGACCTTGCTCCTCCCTCCCCCAAAAAATAAGTAGGTAAATAAATAAAGACTGCTAAGCATGATTATGCAGATGGCCGCTCCCCTCCACTCCTCCTTCCCTCCTTCCCTTCTTCCCTCCATCCTTCTTTCCCTCCTTCCCTCCATCCTTCTTTCCCTCCTCCCCTCCATCCCTCCATCCTTCTTTCCCTCCTTCCCTCCATCCTTCTTTCCCTCCTTCCCTCCTTCCCTCCATCCTTCTTTCCCTCCTTCCCTCCTTCCCTCCATCCCTCTTTCCTTCCATCCTTCTTTCCCTCCTTCCCTCCTTCCCTCCTTCCCTCCATCCCTCTTTCCCTCCTTCCCTCCTTCCCTCCTTCCCTCCATCCCTCTTTCCTTCCATCCCTCCATCCCTCCTTCCCTCCATCCTTCTTTCCCTCCTTCCCTCCATCCCTCCATCCTTCTTTCCCTCCTTCCCTCCTTCCCTCCTTCCCTCCATCCTTTTTTCCCTCCTTCCCTCCATCCCTCTTTCCTTCCATCCCTCCATCCCTCCTTCCTTCCATCCGTCCTTCCCTCCATCCTTCTTTCCCTCCATCTCCTTCCCTCCATCCCTCTTCTTTTCCTTCCCTCCTCCCTCCCTCCCTTCCTTCCTTCCTTCCTTTCCTCCATCCCTCCTTCCCTCTGTCCCCCATCCCTCTTCCCCTCCATCCCTCCATGTCTCCATCCTTCTTTCCCTCCATCCCTCCATCCTTCTTTCCCTCCATACATCCTTCCTACCATCCCTCCTCCCCTTCCCTCCTTCCTTCCATGCTTCCTTCCCTCTATCCCTTCTCTCCATCCCTCTTTCCCTCCTCCCCTCCATCCACCTAACCCTCCTCCCCTGCCTTTTCCCTTTCTTGTCTTCCCTGCCCCTCTTCCTCGTCAACTAAGTTCTGGAATACAGTATTTTAAAAATTCTCTAAACACATATGGCAATCTTTAAAGTTTGTTTTAGTCAAGTATCTCAGTTGAAGATAGCTCTACAGTGGGGGCAAATATAGAAAAAGTTCATAGACTCTTTTGGGTCATTTTTTTCATCTTGAAAGACTGAATTTCATATTAATTTCCCATCTCATGAAATAGGAAAATGATATTTTGGGAGTACACGCTAGAAACAGAAATGAAGTTAAATGAGACAGGAAATAATAAGAGATCTTGTGCCAACAAGTCTGTCTCTTTATACATACATGTATAGTGGGTTAAAGTAAATGAAGTCACATCCCACATTTACTTAGAGGGTTCCAGTTGAAATGATTACACATGCAACTGAATTGGAATAAAAATGGAAATTCAACCTTTCTGTCATTCATACAGCACAGGGAGGGACGGGGACCTCCAGGCTGGAGCTGGACTGCTTTCTCTTGACCTAGCTCCCAATGAGCTGGTCCATTTTACAAGGTACCTGACCACCCTGTGTAACTATGACAAAGTGATTCCATTCTATTACCTAAATATGTCCATTCCTAAAGATTTTTTTCCCTAAATTTAGTAATATCTTGAATATTCCCAGACTCTTGTTGCTCCTGATAGGAAGGAAATCAGGGTCTGGAAGGAAATCTCAGTATGGCGTTATGCTTACTGAACAGGCATGAGGCCTGATCTCAGATCCCAATGCCAATGTAAAAAGTTCAGGCATGGGGTTTACACCTGTAATCCCAGTGCTAGGGGCACAGAAACAGGATTCCTGGAGTTCCTGAACAGCCAGGCTAGCCACTGATGAACTCCATGTTCAATGAGAGACCCTATCTCAGAAAATAAGATAAGGAGCAGCTGAGGAAGACCTCTGAACATATGGACATCATATACACAAACAATCATATACACAAACCTACATATACACAAATATACATGTACACAAACATACATATACATAAACCACACCAACGCACTCACAGGGAATGGGGTCAGCAAGCTATCTCTCACCCATACCCTGGAACAAGATGTGGGAGATACTGAAAGCCACATAGATGGGACAAAGGAACGTAGCAGCATCGTTCTCTTCTTCCTTTTGATTGGACCCTACACAGAGCCCTGGAATTGTGAAAAATCTGCTGGGCAAAGCAGACCCCAGACTCCTACAAACTCTGACGATACGGTACCACCCCAGGTCTCCCCTGACGTTTGCCCAACTGTGTGCAGCTCCTGGAGCCTGTGCTTCTCCACTTCACACACTGTTTGCCAAAGCCCTCCCTCCCCTCCAACACTGGAGATGAAAGGTGTATTATCTTAAAGAGAACCTGCCTTCTAAGGAGTAGTTTCCAAGACAGATTCCTGACCTGCACCACTGGGTTAACATTAAGGATGGAGACAAGGGCATGTCTCCACCTAAAGGCGGTGTCTCACTTGGACTTGGGTGGGTAATGTGACAGCCCCAGGCTTACCATATCAACCTCCTGCCTTCCCTGTCCACTCAAGGAAACATCTAACTACCAGCCTGTTTCCCCATCATCTTACTCCCTGCTTAAAGTGTGCTCAGTGCCCAGACAAACCCCAAATCCCTAAGTGCTACACTGAACTCTGAACATTCCCGAGAAACGGAATGCTCTTGGATACTCAGGTCTCATGTAAGATGCTCTCATCCAGAATGTGTTATTCCACCTTCATCTGGGCAGCTTCTCTTAACACATCCTTCCTGGCAGCCTTTACACACCTTTCTGGGGTCAACATCCATCTCTCTGAACCCTTAGTAGTTGATGGACACAAGTGCCATAGTCAAGATACAGTGAATATTGTCATCTTGACACACTTTCTTCTTCAACCAGATGAGAACATATTGCAAACAGAAACTGTAACATTTGACTCTGTATTGCCAGTGGATTCTCTAGTCCATAGTAAGTGTTCATTAAAAGCTGCTTACTGAATGAAGACGTTCAGAGTCTTGCGGGAAGGATAGTTACAAATCTCTAACAGAGGGAGAGCCATGACTAATGAAGAGACTAGAAACCTCTGCTTCAGAAGACCGACAGGTTATGGAAGGCACCCCAGAAGAGATGTTTAAGCTGGGTTTGAGACATGCTGGCCTGTGAGAAAGAGAAGGCAAAGAGAATCTTGATGCCTCAGTGAGCATAATGCTCCTCCCTTAGGAAGATTGGCTGTGCTGAGTACTGGAGCGTAGAGGGGTCGGAGAACATCATACTGACCCAGGCACAGGCCAGAGTTGAGCTGGTACACCCCTGGGTGGAAGAGAGTTGGAACAGGTGCTGAGGATCCCAGGTTTTTAAAAGGCGACTTGGAGCCGGGCGTGGTGGCTCACGCCTTTAATCCCAGCACTCGGGAGGCAGAGGCAGGCGGATTTCTGAGTTCGAGGCCAGCCTGGTCTACAAAGCGAGTTCCAGGACAGCCAGGGCTACACAGAGAAACCCTGTCTCGAAAAACAAAAAAACAAAGAAACAAACAAACAAACAAACAAAAAGCGACTTGGGGCTGGAGAGATGGCTCAGCAGTTAAGAGCACTTAGGCTCCTGCAGAGGACCATACTTCAGTACCCAGTACCCATGCCAGACATGCCCAACCACCCATACTTCCAACGATAGGGTATCCAATGCTCTCTCCTGTCTTCAACAGAGTCCACACCCTCGTGGCACTCGCATACACTCAGAGTGAAATCATAGTAAACTCTTATTCTTAAGCAGGCCGGCATGAGCCCACACTTCTGGCTTACGTAAACCGTGATACCTGTAAGGGTAGCTTAGCACCAATGGAGCACAGGTCCACACTGTCGCTCCCGGCAGCCTTCGGTACAGCCTCAATCCAAGAACCTCAACTCAAGCAAACCCAGGATTCTTGGTTTCAGGAAAGAACTTCAGGATGAGCCATTAGGAAGCTGAGTTGGGGGTGGGGAGTTAAAATAGAATGGCATCGAGAACACCAGAGAGTATGGATACAGGCTTCTCAAAGAAGAGGCACCATTTATTAAATGGCATTTTTGGTGTAGATTTTAAGCAAGGGGATTAAGAGGAAGATGTTAAAGGAAAAGATTAAAACATCCTAGTGTGGCGCTCTCGAGGGAGTCTCAGGGAGTCTCTGTTACTTGTCTTAGCTGTTGGCATACAGCGTCACAAAGGACCTCTAGGCAATTTCCTTTCTTCTTTTCTCTTCTGACAAGTGAGATTACAGGGTGGCTCCAGCTGGGGGTTATAATCGAATAAAGTGAAACCAGGAGCCAGCAGGGTTACAGTCAGGATGTATGTATGCTTTGCTGTAAATGGGGCGCCTGGTGAGAGGTAGTTTTATAGGTAGGAGGCCAGGAGAATCCTGATCCTAAAGGGTTAGGAAATAAGAGGGAATCTGCTTGGGGGCAGGGGAGGGGGGAGGTTGGAGAGCTTCTCTGCCACTGAGATGCCTCCTGGTTATCTGGGTGAAGGTGGCTGGTAGCCAGCTGGACAGAGTGAGAAGCGCAGAGAAAGAAGCAGGGGCCTTCTCCCTGGGGCTGTGTTGAGCCTTTAGTTTTCCATAAGTGAATGGCATGCCCTGAGGTTTCCACTGTGGGTGAAGACTCCATGGGGTGGGATCTCATTTTCAAGTCAAAGAACAGTGACAGAGAACGCATCATCAAACTGGAACATCAACTAACCACTGCTAACCATGAAGGTAATATTGCAATAGCACCCAGGGAAATGTAAATGATGCACAGCAAAAACTTGTCAGAGAAGCACAGAGACTACCACTCCATCCAATGTGCTGAATGGATACTGCACAAAGCCAAAAGCTGGCAGTGTGATCAATGCAAAGCCTTAGAATATTTGCTTCTTCACTCAGACAAAGCTGCCAGGCTAATATGAATTGTAATATCAGATCGATTTTCCATCATTAAATGCCCAGTATTTTAACTAAGGCCTCTGCCACCCTAAGTAGTTACAGGTGGGATAGCCTCTGATCAAGTTAGTCAGATTCAGGGGGCAGCCAGAGATGAGGCTATCCAGAGAGTCGGCTTGGGTGCTCTTTGGAAACGGGACGCTATGTAAATAGTTGGAAATGCAAACCATCTTTGCCTGACTTCCTTTTTCTTTAATTGACAGGTAGGAGATCAGATCATTGAAATAAATGGGGAAAGCACGCGAGACATGACCCACGCCAGAGCAATAGAACTCATCAAGTCTGGAGGAAGAAGAGTGCGGCTGCTGCTGAAGAGAGGCACGGGGCAGGTCCCGGAGTATGGTGCGTGTCACACTTTCCTTCTTCTGTGTGCTGCATTCTCTGTGTCTTAGAAATATACACCGCATCGGCAGGCTACCGCTACCAGAATAGGTATTTACTATCAGTAGATGAATAAGCACACATGTCAACTTAAGCCCAAGATGTGTGTGAGTGTGTGTGAACCCTCTCTTTACCTCGTGAAGCTAGGCAATGTTTATTGTAGCAAACATGTGGTCTTACAGGGCATCTCTGAGCGTGCAGGGAGAGCCAGTACCACTTATTTGTGGGAATCTTTATAATTTGACTGATGGTGCTCTGTTCATTTGAGTCTGCAGTAATTTACCTTTTTTTTTTTTCTTTCTGGAATCCACACATGCTTTAGACTATCCTGTAGGATTAGTAAACTGGGCCAGAGGATGAGCCAGAACCAATCTTCAGGGTGTGGAATTTAAAATGCTAACTTCAGCTCATTCCATAGCTGCATTTCCTGGCCATTTAGAGTTTGTTCCAAAAAAGGAAAAAAATAAAATCATTCCTATGCTGTTTTCGTATTCTTTTGAGGAAGGTTTTTCATTACTATTTTTTCTATAAAACAAGGCATTTAATTGGGGGCTTACTTAAAGTTTCAGAGGGTTAGTCCATTATCATCATCACGTCAGGGTCATGGTGGGAGCCTGGCGAGACTCATGGTCCTGGAGCAGTATCTGAGAGCCACATTGTGATCTGCAGGCAGAGAGGAAAAGTGGGTGGGGACAGTGGGAGAGAGTGGGAGCTCGAGCCTGGGTTGAAAGCATCTCTAAAGTGCATTTTAAATCATAGTTTGACTTCAAGAGTCTTTAAAGTTGTTGTTTCCCACATGCCTGTTCCAGGCATCACGGAGAGTGTAGATGGTATAGCACACAGCTGAGCAGATCTCACATGAAAACCTCAAAACCTGAGCTAGGCTGTAAAAATATTTTGAGAGCCTAGGGACATGGCTCAGTGTGACACACACCAGCTCTGGGCTCTATCCCTACCTAGCACCTTAAGAAACAAAATAGAAACGTTTCCCAGGGAGTGTCAAAGACAGACAGACAGCAATGAGGAGACACACAGAATAGGTCTTCAGAGTATCACCAGGAGCTAAGTACAGGTCCCCAGGGATCCCTTTACATCTGTCAGCTACATAAAGTGATTCACCTCCACCACCACCCCATTTCCTACCCAGAAAATGTTCTAAAATATATTTTCCCTTTCGAACAATGTTCTTTGTATATGCTATCTAAACAACTACTAATGCCTCCTTATTAGTAGGGCAGTTCAGTGCCCGGAACTCAGCTAAAATCTCAACATTCGAAGACCCTCGGAGATACCACCGTGTCTTTGAAATTCCCTGCATAAAGAGCTAGGAGGCCCTTGTGGTTAGTGAGCAAAAAAGCTCCCAGTGGCTCTACAGGGCCAGTTCTATGCCCAAGGAACCACATCATTCCCTGTTCCCACCCACGATGCTTGGATCTAATAAACTATTCTTAAGTGTTGATGTCAGCAATGAGTATAGGCTTGATCACTGACACCAGCATAAATCCCTTTGTGATGGATCTGAACTCCTAGAATAGGATGAAGTTAATATCCTAGAGCATCAGCTGATCCAACAATACCAAAGGGACCTGTGAATTCTGTCACTTCTAAAAACAGACCTCATCTTAAAGTGTGTTTCCCTCCACAGCAAGACTTGGCTACTACCTAGCGAGCAATTTCAAAGTCGCTACCATTCTTCATACGCAAGTCAATCTTTTCAAAGTTACTCTGGCCTGCTTCACTCTTGCCCGTTTTAGAAACACTGTTTGATCCATGCCTTCGACACCCAACACACCAGCTGCTTATGTACCGGGAGAAGTTAGAACAACCCTGCCTCATAGTCATGCACTGCTCCTTAATTCTACTTGCAGAAAACACAAACACATGGCTTTGGAACAAGACAGATACCCAAGGCCCTGTCAACATAGCTGGCTCAGTTAAATTCTCAAAGTAACCAACACAGAGCATCTCTTAAATGTCTGGGCACCCAGTCATTTAGAAAGCCGGGTGCCAAGGTAGGCAAGATGAGGTAAAGACATTTTGGTACAGTGAGCATATTGGTTTTTATATCAGTATATGTTTGACTAAAGCAATCCTTGTGTGCAAGCTCTGTAAATGTATTAGTTCTATTATATCAGAACAAAGTACAGACTGCCTGCTCCCTTCTTTCCTGACCTACAGACAATTGCACCCTGCCTGCCGGGCAAAGTGAAAGTACTGTACTTAAAGAGGCGTGATTTTTGCTAAGTCACTGTTTTAAAGGATTTACACCTAAGGGAATCTTATGTGGGAGAAGCCTACATATACAGGGCTTTTACAATATCAGTATCTTCTTTCTTGGTATGCTTGTTTTTCCCCAGATGCATTATATATTTGTTCAAAGTTAAATCTATAAAATGTATATACTTTAAAAAAATGTCTGGGCACCCTTTTGAGGGTCTCCATATCGATATTATTCACTGCTGTAATTTTACAGATTTTGCTCTCAGTGATTTTTTTTTTTCCTAAATTAAACATCCAGTTACACGTGCCAATGATGTCAGCACTCTCTAGCTTGTAAGATGTGGACTTTGTAAAGTTAGCTTAGAGATGACAAAAGAAAAGATGGGGTGAAGAGACACCCATTAGGGAAGCAGAAGAACAGACACAAATTCAGCAGATCCTAGCCCTTCAGGAATTTGTAAGTTTAACAATGAGCCTCGGAGCATGAGGAGTGAAGAAGACAAGAGAATCACTTCTGCTTTGATGATAATGCCACCCACTGGTTTTTCTGGAATTTCATATCAATGGCAGGGCTCAAAGGTTCCCCGGGTGACTCCTTCATCCAGAGATTTGCTAGGAGAGCCTCTGGGACATAGAGTACAGCTACATGGATACACAGCAGTCATTCAGGACAGATTCGGGCAGTTTCTGGATACATCAATATCCAGACACCCTCATATGCTCACGCGTGCTCTTCCACAATGAGTCACCAGATTGTACTTCGCCCCAAGCAACAGAAATATAGCTGTGGACCCAGGGGATCCATGAGCATCTCAGTACACATGATTTTCACTGGGGCTGGTCGTGCAGGCAACCCCTGCCTAGCACATCCCAAAATTCTAGCCTCCTGGAAGGAAAGCAGATGTCAAATACAATGGCGTCATTTGTATCATCCATTTAAGGGGACCATGGCTGCTCACTCAGCACAGAGCTCATGTTCTTAGCATAGCAGATGATTTATAGCCATGTTGCCAGCATCCAGCCACCCCCATGAGCTGGCATGTCTAAGCAGCATGGTCCCCGGCCGGCTGTGTTAACTCTGCTCTGCATCAGGAGCAGACCAGAGACATGGTTACATTCACGGCTGCATAAATGACCCCAATGTACACACATAAACATATGGCCAGGGAACAGTGCCTCCAGAGTCAGTATGAAACAGGCTGTATTGTGAAACCAGTTTATTGTTGCTGTTGTTCTTCTTCAAGATAAACCAGAATGCATTTTTTAATAAAACACTCCTGAGAACAAGATAGCGACAGTAAGTAATAACACAAGAAAATACTTGCATTCATCAAAAGATAGAATCAGGAATGTAATCTACTTTGGTCAGCAATAGCTAATCATAGGAAAATGATTTTTTTTTTCTTGTCAGGTATTAATTTAAGCCTATGTGCTTCCTTTGTTTGTCTTTCAAGATCCTAAACTTGGCTCACTCCTTAAGAGATAATCGAAAGGAGCTATCGGGGTCCCAAGGAGGCATATTTATCCTCTTAGGGACGCTTGAGACTTAAGCTGGCCTAGGAAAAAGTCAATGAGGATGAAGAGGTGGAGGCAACTGTGGGGGCCAAGTGTTCAGTCATTCCACCCATCCGCCTTCCACGACTTACAGAACAGCTTTGAAATGGCACCCTTATCTGGACTTGGGAACTTGTCATAGAAAAGCTGATCTCAGTCAGGCAAGAGAAGCACAGAGCAGAGCTCTGAATTCTTAGGGCAATCTGTGACAGAGAGATAAATGCAGGTACAATTGAAAAGGAGAGAGAGAGAGAGAGAGAGAGAGAGAGAGAGAGAGAGAGAGAGAGAGAGAGAGAGAGAGAGAGAGAGAAAAGGCAGCCAGAGGGATGTGTCAGATCATTGGTGAAGCAAAATCGGTGTGACCCCAAGTGAGCAGAGGAAGGAGTAAGCTCTCTGCAAAGAGCCAGCCACAATTACCATAAGACTGGTGGCCAGGTGACACCTCAGCCCGCAGCAGGGGGTAAGTCAACAGGAGCATCGCGAAGGCCACGGCTGAACACTGGCTGCAGAGCAGCTGCAGAGGGAGTCAGAAAATGATAAGGGCTTTGAAGGAGAAGTTGCTTTCACAGTCAAGTCCTTGAAAGGGAAACCCGGGAGATAGGCTCTTCAAGTGCAGTCCTCGGGTTAAGAATTTGTTGATTATAAACCTAGTGGGAAGTGTGAACGCCCCATCCCCTTCACATGGCTCTCAGCCGCCGGCAGGAATAAAGACACTTTCCTCCACCCACTCAGAGGGCAAAGATGTGCACCCAACTCCGGTCCTTGGCAGCTCGGGGAGCTGCTATTAAAACGAACCTAAAGAGGGTAGGGGAAGAGGAAGTGCTCCTCCTGGCTGTAAAACTGCCCAGGAATAAATTAAACAAATTAGCTCCCTTCCTTGAAGTACAGGTGGCCTTCATTAACATTCAAGGCCTGGCATACAAAGTGAACACACACTTGACTGGCAACCCAGCCAGCCAGATCCCAGGTACACGTAAGTGTCCTTGGGTTAAAACATCCCAGAATATCTCACACCGAAGTGGAGCATTTCCCTCCGGTACATTTGCTGTTCCAAATGAAGCAAACATGCTTCACTGTGGTGGTGGGTCGGTCGGCACTCAGCCGTGCTCACTCTCCCAGAGAACCAGGGGGAAGCTCTTTAGGAGCAGAACACTGAAGTGGGTCCAGATGCCAGTGGGAGACAGGGCAAGCTGGAGGAGGTCATGAGGGACTCGGATTCAAAGGATGAGGCTGAGATCTCAAGTGTGAGCTGCCCAGCAGCCAGAAGCACCAGGCCACGTGAAGGGAAAGACATAGCCAATTATCTGAATTATACTTCTAACAACACTTTCAAAGTGAATTGTATCCTTAAAACTCTTCTAAGGGGAGAAGAGAGCCCATTTGTGTCAATAGCTGCCCCTAGGGAAACAAATTGACTAAGTAGTTGTTAAGTTAAAAGCCTCCCTGTAGTCAATAATTACAATGACTTATGACAATCATATCAGAACACCCTGCCCTGCAGAACTTGTTTTGTCTTTAGTTGGATACTCATTTGCTTACTCTTCTCAATGATATATATACATATATATTGACGAATATTATAAGCATATCTTCATATTCTTATTTGTAGTTATTTGACCAGCACTCCCTTTCACTCCGTGACCAAAGATAAATTCAAAGAAATATGTCTTTACCAAATATTGCATGTGGGACAGATCCTGGAACAACATCATTGGTTGACATTTAATTAATAGCCCCGCAACCAAATCAAAATTTACTGAGCACCTACTATGTGCACAGCACTTCATAGGCACTGAGGGTAAGATGCAGGGCTGCCCTCGGGGAGCTGACACTCAGATGATGAGGACACATGTAAAGGCCTGTCTCCAGCAGAGAGGCAGCTGAAGAAAAGGCCCAGGAGAATCTGCTCTCAGAAAAAAAAAAAAAAAAAAAAAAAAAACACCTAAAAAAAAATTATTAATTATTCATAGAACTTAATAAGCACTTC
>NC_034591.1:15322497-15332654 GCF_900095145.1 Mus pahari
ACTCAGATGATGAGGACACATGTAAAGGCCTGTCTACCGCAAATAGGCAGCTGAAGATAAGGCCCAGGAGAAACAAATATCAAAAAAAAAAAAAAAAAAAAAAAAAAAACACCTAAAATAGGCTTATTAATTATTCATAGAACTTAATAAGCACTTCCAGAGCATTAGGAATTCTTGAAGAGCACTTGGCCTCTTTGGTCTGTTAAGCATTTCCTTTGTAATAGTCCTGCTAATAACTTGTACCTTCTCTGAAGGAAGGCCTTGCTGAGTCTGGGTGAACCTCCTCCCAGACCTGTTGTGAATTACCAATTCCAAGCTGGTGAGTCAGAGTTGATCCAATCCACTCGCTCAAAACTCACAGCTCTGTGGCTCAGGAGCCCCCAAAACTGATACCAGGTGCTGGGGTTCAGTGTGCTCCTCTGCCCCATGATGACAGACAATAGGAGAGCCATTGCTTCCCCTGACACACCAAGGTGGCATTCTCTGGAGCCATGGGTGGATCCAACGCCTTTGTACAGTTCACCTGCTTTCTCTATAGGGCAAAGAGTGCCTTGCCGGTAATAAATTCTCAAATCTAATTCCATCCTCTGGCATCCATGGCTGAGCGCATCCTCTTTTTCCATGGGCACCTCCACAAATCACTCAGGAACACCTCGTGCTGAGTAAGAGAAAATGATAAAGCACCTGCATGGGCCTCACACTGCAGCCTTGTGGCAGTCTCTGGGATATAATGACACAGGGCAGCACCACTGCAAGGCCAAGCCCCTTTGAAAAGAACCCCCACAGGTGTACTGGAAAAGCTAAAGACCCCTCCTGCCCAGCACCCCACCCGGAAGAGCATACTTGAGGGTCCTTGCCTCTGGATAAAGCTGAGCCCGATGCCACAAGTCCAAGAGCAGAGGCAGCTAGCTCAGTGGGAACACTCCTCAACACTGAGCTGTGTGCTGGGCCTCACGGAGGTCCCCAGCTCCAGAAGAGGTTTCTTCCGTGGCAGGGAAATTGGAGGTAGGAAGAGGAGACCACAAGCAAGACCAAGACAGAGGTCTAGAAAACCCCATGTTTGTTGGTAGGAGAAAAAAAAAAAAAAATGAATGAAGGCCTGATGGCACCAGGCTATAATCCCAGCTACTCTGGAGGCAGAGACAGGAGAATAACAAGTTCAAGGCCCAGTGGGGCTCTAAAGCAGAAGGCCAGCATGAGCAACTTGAGAAGACCCTGTCTCAAAACGCAATCGGGGAGGTTTAAGGTTATAATGCCTTGGGAGAGTGCTTGCCCAGCATGTATGAAGCCATTGGTTCCCTCCCCAGCACTGTAGCCACCCCCAACATGCACACACACATATGCACATGCACGTGCACGCGCGCGCGCACGCACACGCACACACACACACACACACACACACACGAATTTTCTCTCACTGTTCTTTTGTTTTCTATTTCTTGCCTTTCTGTCAGTCTGAGAGTGACTGAGGACTCTGCCTGTGAGGACTCTGGTGCGGTGGCTCACAGCCCAAGCAAGAGTGCTGATCCCAGACAAGCTTCCAGCACAGCCCCTGAGCTACGCAGGTCAAAGAGTTGGTGCCGCACACCAAAGCTGTCTGGTTTTCTCTTGTCCAGAAATAGAGGCACTGCAGAAAAGGTTTTGATCTTTTTAAAGGAATTTGCCAGCATAGCTCTGCTGTCCAGGTGCTCAAGGCAAAGCCAGCAAAGCCAAGCCAACATCTTAAGACACTCATGGAGGGTCTAACCACTACCAACCAGCAAATACCAGCTCTCAAAGCTTGTCTTTAAAAGCACTAGTTCCCCAAAGCCCAGAAACCTGCCAGAGGTCATTTTTAAACCAGAATACTGTGAGTCCTAGCCTCTGTGTGTGTGTGTGTGTGTGTGTGTGTGTGTGTGTGTGTGTGTGAGAGAGAGAGAGAGAGAGAGAGAGAGAGAGAGAGAGAGAGNGAGAGAGAGAGAGAGAGAGAGAGAGAGAGAGAGAGAGAGAGAGAGAGAGAGAGACCCATAGACCGTATGTACATGTGTGAGCCAGAAGAGAACACCCGATGTCCTGATCTACCTTACTTTTGAGAGACAGGCCTCTCATCAACTTTGATCTAGGCTAGCAGCCCCAAAGCCCCAGCAACATTCCTGTCTCCCCAGTACAGAGTGCAGGGAGGGTGTGGGGGCAGGGTGTTAGGGGCACTGCAGACATGCCTCGCATTTCACCAGGAGCCAGAATCCAAACTCAGGTCTCCCCTCTTACAAAGCACGTCTTCTTACCCGCTGGGGTCTCTCTCCAGCCCCTCGGTCTTTTACTCTGCTCTTGATTCAGGGTCTCATATAGCCCAAGTGGCCTTGAACTCCTCATATAGGCAAAGATGATCTTGAACTTCTGATCTTTCTGCCTCTGCCTCCCAGATGTTTGTAAGTATGCACTACCACACCACTTTATGCGGTTTGGGGGATTAAACACAGAGCTTTGCGCACACTAGGCAACTCTGCCAAGTGAGCTGCCGACCTAACATTAAATTATTATTATTTTTGATTCATTTCAGCACATAGACAATTTGAAAGAGAAGTACAAATACTTCCCATATACTTCTTGGCCCCGTCCAGACACATGGCCCATCACTCTGGCTCTTTGTTACAGGTGCTGAACCCACACATCACTGCAACCCGATGGCCATTGATGGTGTTGGAGTTCACCTTCAGCACTGTCTATTCTCTGGGTTGGAACAAATGGATAATGGCATCTGCAATGTCTGCCGCCCTCTTCTGACCCCTGGGAACTCTTCTCTTTGCACCGTTCACATTGCCCTCAGAATTTTGTCATCCACAAACTCTGAGAGCTGCCTTCATGTCCTGTCCTTACAAAGACTTCCTAATGTTTCTTTTGAACTGAATTCCTTCGATTGGGATCAAAGATAAAAATCATGCAATGCCTTACTCTGGGCCTAAACTATATAGTCTAATTTTAAGAAAATTCCTAAACTATTGAGAGCCACATATTCTTCCACACACTGCTTAGACAAAAAGAACTTAATGGGACAAACGCAAGCTCTCAACACTGGACAGCTGTTAACCATTTAGTGTCTTGGGCCTTGCTTGGTTGCTTTTCTATTTTCAGGAAGATCCCTAGTCTCTTGGTGGAATACTCTATAATGTGTGCACAGCCGATGCCAGTGTGGTGGGGTTTAGAGCTGGGCACAGCCTGTTATGATAGGTGCACCGATATTCCTCGCACGCACGGTGTGCAAAGCTCTGCTTCACATCTCCCCGCAGCTCCCACTCCTGCCTTCACAGTGGTGCACCCTGCCATGTTTTTGGCTCTTTTCTTTCACCTTCTGGGCCTAGCTAGCACGTATGTTTCCAAGCCAACTAAAGGCCATGTTTGAAACCCAGCGAGAGCCTTCTCTGTGTGACACTGAAGCAGCTTGATCATTTCCACACAAAATTACTTGCTTCTTGGCAGGGCTAAATGGTGAACTCAATTAGTAAATCCTGAAATTTAATTTCCACTTATGGCATCCATTGTCAAGCACTGACTCCCTGACCACAGGAAGGTTCTTCTCTGTACTTAACCCACTGCGTTAGGTATGTCTCCCGCTGTATTCTTCTGCTTCCATACACATAAAATGCTGGATAAAACACTCCCATCACACAATCCAAAACCAATGCGGGGTCCTGGTTCATTCTGTATGGGGAAGCCAGATCCCATGGAGGGAGTGAGCTGTACACAGGGGATGTCATCAGAGGTCTTTGACAAAGATGACAATAGCCACAACATGTCTGAGCTCTGTGCACTAAGTCCTTTGGACAGCATTAACCTCATAGCCAGCCATACCCATCTCTCACACCATGTCAGCAGACAGCACACGAGCAGGCATTATGGGGCCTCTTATACCTTGGAGATTATCAACCTGACTATTCTAGAATTTCTAGTGGCCATGACTGTGCAGGTAAAGAACTACAGCCCAGCCCATCAGCTGTAGTTGGCAAAACCAAGGGCTTATGGGCTGATTCGCTGCTGTTACAGGCCGGCTGGAGAACAGCGGCAAGCCGGTGAGCAGCGGTGTGGAACGGCCAATGTGCTGCAGTCTTTTTTTTTTTTTCCTTGCTTTTTTTTTTCGTAGAAAGCAATTATATCCAGCAAGTCAGCTATAAACTTTGAATGTAAATAAACAGAGCACTATAGGCAAGAGCTGTAAGGATTTATTAGAACGTTAGAAAGTTAGAAAATAAAAATGTGAATACAGGAACTCTATGCCCATATCTTACAATTTCTTAAATTTAGAAACAATTACTATAACTGATTCTCAAATGACAGCTGATATCACTAAGATACCCATTATTATGAGAAAAATAAACATTGTAAGAACTCTGGCATTGCCAGTTCAAATTTTATCCATATTTGTGCCTCCTTAGAAGCACCTCAGGATGCCCTCAATATTTTGGGGAAAAAAAATCTACTCTTGAAATATACGTATAGCTTGGTCTTTCACTAATTTCACTTTGTTGCATGCCTGATAGGGTTAGCTTACTTAAAGTGTTTATTCTTACTGCCTAGGACGTTTTTATTCAACTGCTCTAAACATACTAAGCAATCTTGACTCTAACAGTAATAATGTCTTTGTCTCTGGTTCTGTTAATTCTAATGATTGGTCCTAGGCTGTTCCTCCCCTTCCTTTAGGAATGGTACCTTCCAGCCTCTCCATGTGCATGAAAAGTGACAAGCATGGGTCCCCATATTTCTACTTACTGGGCCACCCTAAAGACACGGTTTGTAAACTCTGCATGGATATTATCTTTCTCTAATGATGCTTGGTTTGCATATGTTTTTAACTGATGTATAATGCATTCTTTCATAGTAGCTTGTCTAATTGCTGCTAGAACTCTGGAGAACATTTGTAATTGAGACCTTGTAAGTAATAAGGCTGCAGTTAAGGGTTCCTGAGAATCTGAGATACCTTACACTTTAGGGAGATCAGTCTAGGATGCCCCTCATGGGAGGAAATGTCTGAGACAGATCAACAGAGTCTGCGTTTGCTGAGTTCTGCCCCACACACACTTGGACCTCCTGGATGTCTCTTTAGTTTTTCATAAGCCAAATATACCGATGCAGCCCTTTATGAGATAGACAGAGCCGCTGTTAGCAGACCCTCTGACCTAAGAACTCTGGACTCTACCTGGCATCAACAGTATTTCCCAGCCTGCTTTACGGCAGTCGGGACTACCCAGATCTTCTGATCTTCCTTCCTCCATACTCTGTGGTGCGCCATGTTTAATTGGAAATATTTTTTTAAAAAGTACTTGTGAGTATTTATGAACCAGTCTTGAGTTTACATCCAGACATTACTTCACTGTTTCTAAATGAATATTTCCAGGTAGTGACTTCGTGTCAGTTTAACATTTGGTGAAAATTCTTATGGAGAGCAAAAGTATGTTCCACAGACATAAACAGGATGTAGATGGCAGCCTTGTAACTATGGGTCAAGCAACAAACAGTTGCCTGAGCAGTCCATGTTCCCACTGGCAAGTCTTACAGGGCTGTGGTTGGAGCCTCACTTTAATTGGGCTGGGGTTTTAAAATGTCATTTTGACTTGTTAGCAGCAACTAAAGCTCACTCTCAGTCCCCACAGGTGGCCATGTAAGAGTGACCCACGATGACATACATCTCAGCTCTGGTTTGACTCTGCCCGTTTATACTGCTGCGGGCATGGCTAAGCATCTCGCTGCCAAATTCTTTTAAGCTAGTTCTCTGACTTCTTTATGAAGCATACTTTCCAGTCCTCTATGTTCTTGCTAATTATCATCCAAAAATGATTTAGATTTAACATGGAAGATGATACTATTCGCTAGCGTGTATAATTTAATTAGCCTACCAGCAATTTACACGGATACAAATACTTATACACATGTGCCCTATCACAGTCATTCTTGGAAGATGTCTATCAAAAAGAAGTTTTAACTGTATCATCTCTGTGAAGTGCCTGTCTCTCATGGATCACTTATTAATCAGGAAATCAAAGGTAGAGCACAAAGCAGGAAGTTGCCGTGTAGTAGGGTCATGAAATTATCACTGGAGACACCTACTCCAGTGTCCAGAGAATGGATTCCTGTTGTAACAAAAGAAAGCCTGTTCTTCCTGTATGGTTTACTCAATATAACCCACGGGAATAAAGAGGCTTATGCCAACCCACTTGAGTCGAGAAGAGAAAGAGGGCTGGGGATAAGCAGAGACTGAATCCAAGCCCTGTTTGGGCAGGAGGAACTCCACAGCTGTGTTAAGTACCTCATATGCCCCAGGCACTTGCATCCTTACTAAGGATACAGAGATGACTAAGAGAGCTCGCAGTCACCATCACAACCTGGCATGGGAGAAAGAGGGAAGACAGGGAGTGTAGTCACTGTGTTCTGTGAAGTCTACTTGGAAGACTTCCAGAACATTCTACCTGAGATGTGACATCTTACTTGGACCTTCAGTGATATATGCAGTTCCACTTGAGTGAACGAGATGTCAGCCTGTATCAAAGTAGAAGAAACAGCTAATACAGAGCCAGGAAAATGTATTCACAGGCCACACAGGCTAAATGGTAAAAGGCCTCCAGGGCAGGGAGGGGAAGGAGGGGGACCTGGAGGTATGGGAGCAGCACTTTGAGTCTGCATTTGGTAGATGGTTTCATGCTTCAGTGATGGAGGCAGTAAAAGCAGATGAGCAACAGACATGAAGGAGGGAGTCAGCGTGAGGGCAGACTAAGGGGTTTGCTTGGGACTTGAGTTTCAGGAGTCGGATAGACACATGAGGTGATCCTGAAACAGGGTAGTGAGTACAGCCCTCAGGAAGTGGAGCCTGAAGGTATGGGGGGTCTCAGGAGAACAGAAGTGCCCAGGAGTAGGATGGGCTCCCAAGAGGTACATTACAGACATAGAGTCTGTATGACAGTCGTGGCAAGGAGAAGTTGGTAATGCCCAAGGGATGGGAGTAGTACTGAACCAGGCCTTTTCTATCCAGCACATGGTATGTGTTGTAGCTTGTCAAAAAGACCCTCACTCACACAAAGACCACAGAGACCACCATCATTGCAAAACTCATGAGGATTTTACTTATCCAACATGTTAGGGACCCCCTCTCAGCACGCAGGCTGGAGGAGAGACCCAGAACAAAGGAAGAACACACTTTTTATAACTTTGTAAGGGCCAGATATAGGCACAAGGGTAGTTTGGCGTATTTTAATTGGTGTAGCCAATAACTTTTTCAGACATTGGTTGGTTTGTATAGGGTGACTCTCATTTTGTCTGTCCTTGAGGTTTTTAGTGTGAGGCGGGGCAGGAGAATTGTTAATCTTGTTTTTGAAGCTTAGTAATTTTGACCGTTAAAGCTACGTTTCTACATTGTTTAGTCAGCCCGCTTTTTATCGGACTCTGTACCTGTCCTGCTAGTCCAGTTTCAAAAGTCCTTTTGAAGGGGAAGGTACTGGGTAGTCTTGAATTTATTTTGGATATTACATTTGCACATTGAAAAGACAAGCAGCTCAAAACAAAGTTTATTTCCCAGCTGGCCAAGTATGGAGGGAGCCAGCCAAGGAGAGGGTTTGGAGACACTTATAGCATAAAAAGGCAAGGTGACTTAAGGCATAGAGAAAGGTGATTGGAGGTGATGCAGTCCATACATCAGCAATTAATCTCCACAACTCTTCATATGAAGCGCATGTAGAAAATGGTGGCACCATCATAATGTAAGGGCTTCTATAGTTCTAATGCCAAGTGGATTTGACCAAACTGGTCCCAAATGCTGAAAACTAATGTAGATGATCATTGTTCTCCAAATCCAAGATAGGCTGAGGCAGGATAAACATGAGCTCAAGGCTACAGACAGAGTAAGTTCAAGTCCAGCCTAGGAAATGTAAAAAGATCCTAACTAAAAAAGTAAAAATGGGCTAAGGATATAGCTTGGCGCTAAGCATGTGCCTGGTATTTGTGAGGCTCTACTTTAAATCCCCACTGACGAAGAAAGGAAAAAAGAAAAAAAAAAAAAAGAAAGAAAGAAAATGAGGAGGAGTTATGTACAGACAAGCAAGTGGGGACTCAGTTGTGTGAGCTCCAAAATGTGAAGTCTTTAAAGTCAGCTAAAGGCAAGAAACTAGGGCAAGTGAAGGAGGCAGGTTTTGGTGTCCCTTGGTTTCAGCAGCCTAAGAGGCAGGAACGTGATACTGAAGACAAGGGAGGTTCTTAGGGGCTGCTGAGAGAAGTGCCTACAGGAGTCCAGGTAAAAAGCTAGTTGTTCTCCGAGTGCAGAAAAATAAGAGACTTAGGGAGTTCTTGGCCACAAATGGGACATCTACATCGAACCCCTCCTCGACCCACAGGGAGGGCAGGGGACAGAAAGCCCAGAGGGAGGAGTGGAGGGTGACAGGATCACTGTGCTCATAAACTTACATAGCTGTGATTGCCTGCGCACAATAGCAAGCCAGCGAGCATCCCAGCATGCAGTGGGAAGGGACTCTTGAGCCCTTACCCCTGACTGGAGAGCAATGGACAGCTGGCAGTTTCTGGGGAGCCGGGAGACAGTTTTTCTTTAAGGGTGTGGTTCCTGGCCAGTTTGCCACAGTCTCATAGATAGCCCTGCATCTATATTGACAGCACAAATTGGAGTTGATAAGACTATTAAATGTCTTAAAGGAGAGAGGAGATGAAGCTTGGGGTATAGGGAGGGAGGGACAGATATAGCAGAAGGTCGGGGAAGAACTGAGAAGAGTATAATAGGACTACACTGTATTAAATGCCCACAGAATTAATAAAAGATTAGGTAGAACTCTCTACTGAAGAAGTGTTACCATTAAATCTGTTTTCTTAAAAGTGGCTGTTCCACCATGACTAGGCTGGGGAGAGAACTGGAAGATGAGCAGTGGCTCCCTAAGAATTACAACCACGCACTGCTCCCTGGGTTAGATCAAAGCCAGGCACGCAGCTCAAAATGCATGCTATGGCGAACACTGTGGGAAACGCCTGTCCTCACACCACAGACCTCACTGTAGACCATTCGCACAGGCTGCCTCCCATCCTGCCAGTGTGGGGTGACCTGCACCGTAGGAAGCCAGGCTCCTCCTGCTGCTCCAATCATGAAAAGCAGTTCCTGGTTTTCTGCCTAGTCTGTCAGAGTGCAGGGGTGACGAACATCTCGATTCTCTCATTAAACGCTCTCTGAGGAATCTATAGGAAGAACACTTAATCACACCCCCATTGGACCTGCACACTGCGCTACTTCCCTGGTTAATGTTCTGAAAAGGAAAGTGTTCTCGCTACTGTCTCTTTCCTTGTGGTAAGCTGCATTTTAAAATCTAAATTCCATTGAGACCATTTTAAAGGGGAGAGAGTCTTCCCAAGGATCACCCATCTTGCCATGGCAACCGCTTCTAGTCTTTAACCCTCAGGCCTTTCTGTAAGAGTCAACATTACAGATCAGCGGGTTAGAACCTCTGGTTGCTCCTCCAGGGTCCCCAGCTGTCTTCCCATTCAACACATATACACACACTCATGCACACATACATACGCATATATGCGCACACACAGACACATACACACATGCACATATACACACATGTGCACACATGCACATGCATATGCCCACTGATGCTGGGTTGTTTAGTTTATTGTTTATTGGGAGGTGTTTTGTTTTGGTTTTTTTGTCTCTTTCTTTATACCAAAGCCTTATTACCTTGCTAGTACCTGTTGGGTAGCTTCTTGTATTCAAGTTTTTATTCATGACCTTGCCTCCTAAAGAACCATACTTGAATCATTCCTTGAATGTTTCTTGTGAGACCATCAACCTCCTAGCTGCCCAGTTCTACCTTACCCGACTTCCCTACTCAAATGTGTATGTACACATGCACATATATGTACAGTGTATGTGCTCATGCACATATGTGTACAGTGTATGTGCACATGCACACATGTGTACAGTGTATTTTATATTTTGAGCGGATAAATCAAGCAGCAGACCAGGCCAAGGTATTCCACGTGGGAGAGGTTTATTATGAGGGAATGGGGGGGGGAAGCGGCGAAGTGGGTAGAAAGGTAGAGAAAAGGAGGAGAGAAGAAAGAGGTGGAGGAGAAGAGAGAAGAGAAGAAAAGAGAAGAGAAGAGGAGAGGAGAGGAGAGGAGAGGAGAGGAGA
>NC_034591.1:15332665-15349598 GCF_900095145.1 Mus pahari
GGTAGCTCTGGGAAAGGAAGTGAGTCATTAAGAGCTGTTTACCCTCTGGGTTCTCAGGGTCCACATTGGTATACTGCAATAAAGCACCTTTAAAGTGCTCTAAAAACTGAGATGGATTTTCCTGTTTATCTTGGATAACCTCTTGAAGTTTTTTAACATTTACTGGTTTTAAAGCTACTTTTCTCAGACCTGCCAAAAGACAAGTAACAAACCTGTCCCTGGCTAGAGTACCACCTGNGGAATTATAATTCCATTGAGGATCCAGGTCAGGCACTGTCTCCGCTCTGATTGGATGTGCTCTATCTGTTTGGTGAATCTTGTCTGCATGCGCTCTCGCTTGTTCCCACACTCGCTTGCGTTCCTTGAGAAGCAAATTGTTAGTAAGTATCATGTGTATATCATGAAAAGTCAAGCTGTACGACTGAGTGATGTACTGAAATTCTTTGATAAAGGCAGAGGGATTAGAAGTATAGGAGCCCAGTCTCTTCTCTATCTGAGAGAGTTCACTCAGTGAGAAGGGGACGTGTACTCTGACCAGNCCATCTACCCCCGCAACCTCCCTTAAGGGAAGGACAGTCACTGGGTCAGATTCTTCTAGGGGTGGAGAGCTTGGGGTTTTGGTCGTGGCCTTAGAGCAAGTGATAGGTGGTGTGAAAGTGGGTGCCAAGGTAGAACGTTTGGAGGAACCTGCAGTTGGTGCAGAAGGAGGGGGAGAGCTGGGGGTGACAGGCCCTGGGGAGTCTCGGTGGGGGGAAGCTGAGGTAGCATTTTGGGTTCTAAATGGCGCAGAAGCAGGCCTACAGTGGAAAGGAGATGGTTTGTAAGCTGGGTCCAGTACCTTAGTATCATCCAGTGGGAGTTGTGCAGGGTTCATGGCTAACAGGAGTTGAGTTGGAGAGCAAGAANAACACATAGCAGGATTGGAATGAAGATAGATGAAAGATTTTGCATAGGTAACCTCTTCACATTTACCGGCTTGCTGGCAGTATGTACTAAGATCCTTAAAACAACTGGATCCAGACCTTATTGCAAAGGAATATCAATTTTGATGCCTTCAAAGGAGGTGTGAACCTTAAGGCTGAGGACACGTGGTTGCCCATGCTCTGGAGGTTCCTGGTGTTCTTACCAGAGTCCCAGAGAACAACTCAGAAACCAAAAAGGAAATCAGCCAGGCTAGAGTGCCCAAGNCATCACGAGGACCTCTAGTGGCTACCCAGTAAGTCCTGGACTTACTGTGGGAAGTGCTCCACCCTGGCCAGGGATTTCAGCCAACCCGCAGGGGGCCCGACCCTCTAGGGGCCTGTATGGAAAGAGCAGCTTCCAGAGAGCAGGATCCAGATGGGTGGTATCTCTGCTATGTTGGCTGGGGTCTAGCCTTTCAGTTCTTGGGCAGAGCTGGCCAGGCTCTGTTCTGTGAACTGGAGGCTACTCCCTGCTGACAGGCCCTGCTGGTAGTATGCTGGTGCCTGCATGAGAGTTTTTAGAAAACTGGTAAAATGGGAGCATGGAAGCCTGGTATATAAAGCACATGGGAATGGCATGGCTCACTTAGTTTAAAGTTTCTGTGTCCCGGGACAGCAGCGAGTCACATGATGGAAATGGCAGGGAGTCGCACTCCTCCCCCGCTTTGCGTGAGCCCCGGTCAGGTCATTTCTTAGGCAACCCGAGAATGGGGACAAAGGCTTAATAGTGGTTGATCCCTTTGACTGGGATTTAAAAACCCAGCAGGAGGTGGGGTCACCAAGAGTTCCAGCTCGGAGAGGGGTAGGGGAAGTTGTGAGCCGAGCTGCTGTGCATGGAGAGAGCATGTGGCTGCAAGGTAGTGGGAATCTTACCATGGATGTCGTGTTCTTGGTACCCACCGCTAAGTCCACTGGGTGCCCCTCGGGCACACCAGATGCTGGTGGCTGCTGGCTTTTCTGCTTAATCCAATCCTGGGTTTCGGCACCAATTTTGAGCAGATAAACCAAGCAGCAGACCAGGTCAAGGTGTTCCATGTGGGAGAGGTTTATTGTGCAGGAATGGGGGGAGCAGTGAAGTGGGTAGAAGGGTAGAGAAGAGGAGAGAGAGAGAAAGGGGGAGAGAAGATAGAGGAGGAGGAGAAGAGAAGAGAAGAGAAGAGAAGAGAAGAGAAGAGAAGAGAAGAGAAGAGAAGAGAAGAGAAGAGAAGAGAAGAGGAGAGGAGAGAAGAGGAGCGAGGAGGGGATGGCTTCCTAATTTATACAGAAAAGGACATCATACCAGTGAGGGCAGGAACTGAGCCAAGTGGATTGTGGGATTGAAGGTTGTTGTCCTGGCAATGCAGGTCAAGGCTCACATGGTTAGGCTGGGGCTTGGAGTATCCTGGTGCTAACAATGTATGTGCGCATGCACACATGTGTACAGCAAGTTCCCAGAGCTGTGTTCCTCTTGCCTCACTCCTCACTTCCACACCAACCCTCCCCTCCACTCCAACCACTTCAGCCTTATCTCCTGTCCTGTATGACATGCGTTCACATAGCTCTGTCTCAGCTGCACTAGTCACCACTGAGTCCGTATTCCCACCTCATGGTTAGCATAAGCCGATCCCTCAGCTTAAAAAGCCCTTTCCCTGAAGTGTCTCCTCTTCATTTCATCAAGACCCGTGTTAAAGGCTGCACCTCAGGAATCCTGTTCTGAAGCTCCACTTTGCCCCCCTCCTCTCTCCCTGATTCTGGGCATGGCCATCCACTTCACTGGATTCAGAGTCCAGGAGAACAAGGACCTGTGTTGCTGCTATTGCTTCTAGCCTGGGTTCTTAGTGCAGGGCTCTGAAGATTGAGAGGAACCATAAAGAGCCAACTAAAAATAGGAGAATGTAAATGAGATTCGTGGGGAATCAGAGACAGGGAGCCAAGAAGTGAATGCAGATACCAAAACATGTTGCTCCTTCAGAAAAGCACAGCAGATGAGAGAACTTGGAATTCTTGAAAGGGGCAATTGCTAGAAACGTTAAACATCCTATTGCTGCGGTCAAAGAAGAGACTTATGGGTACTGGCAGATATTTCCGGAAATGGTTTTAATCCTCGATACTTGTTAGAATCTCTTGGGCCTTTTATATGGAAACATAGCCGTGGAGGGCCCTCCCCAGGCCATTTAAGACAGAATTGGGGGTGGGGCATGCACACAGAGTATGTGTCTGTTGTCTTAGGTATTTGGGAGCAATAATAGACTACGGACACAGAAAGCGCAAACTGAAAATGAGGTCATCACTGTGTCTGTGGACTATGGACCACAGCTGACCCCATGAATAGTCTCTCAAACTCATTTGTGTAAGGAATTCAGAAAATCTTGAAGAACTAGGCTCCAAAGGCCTATCTCTCTCTAAGCAGGACTTACTATATGACTCTGGTAGGGTCCCAGAAGGCAAGAATTCTCGTGGAAACATCGACAGTGGAGCTCACATGTGTACATGAGGATCCAGATGGATAGAGAAACCTTCTTAGGACCTGCTCTAGAAGCCACCCAGTTTACACTCTGAGAGCATCAAGGCCTACAACCACTATTAGCAGCAACACAGGATGAAACTTTAGTCTATACCACTGGGGTACAGGTGCCAGGGCTACACTGGGGCGCTCTACAAGAACATGTTCAGTGACTAGAAATCATGCTGCCCAACGTGTGTCAGGCTCTTCCTGATGCTGGGCCTGTGCTGGGGGCTCCATCTGTGAGTTCAGCTCTGCTCGTGGGCATCCTGTACTAGACACTGGATGTCAGCACAGCAGCCCTGGTACTGAGGTCAAGATGAAACCTGTGGCTAGCCGCCTTGCCTGCTCCCTACTGAGCATTTCCCTACCATACCATCAACATTTCCCTAACTCTGTTCTGTTCTCCCAGTCCATGGCATTAAGTTTCTCCATAGTTGGCCTGGGAGTGGGAGTGAAGTCCAAAGCCTGAACTTAATTCTCTCTCCCTGTCCATTGCAAGAAGCGCCCTCGCCCTTGCCCTGTGTGCATGTGTGAGCATGTGCTGCTTCTGGTGATGCAGCCAATACTTTCCTTCCTGCCTTCCTCAATGTATCTTTTCCTTTTGTTACTCTAGAAGCAGGCACAGTGGTCACCTGACCTTCTTGGCTCTTGTGGAATAGTTTGGTGCATAAGTAACTGTTCTGGTTGGCATATCTGTGAAGAGACTTCTTAGCCTGCAGACAAAAGGCCCTATCTCCTGCACTGACTTGAAACATTGTCTCCTGTTGAAGTGAACACGGTATCTTTGAAAACAGTGAAATGGAGTTTTTTTGTGGTTTGTTATTTTAAAAAAATATTCACCTGAGAAGAGAGAGAGCAAATAGCAGGAACTCAACATCTACTCTCACTTTCAAACTGTTTTCCTCTTGTCTTTCACATAGAATGCCTGAGGGGAGCATCTATGTTTCTTTATCCAAAAGCCTGAGGCAACTCAAGTTCTAAATAGATGGTCCTTGTTATGCTTTGGTTGTTAACGGATACAAAGAAGAAATACAGATGATCAACAAGCATGAGAAAAGATAGTCCACATCACTAATCATCAGAGTGATAACCAAAACTATGCAGAGATAACACTTCACCATGGGTGATCACAACCAGACACACGGCACACACTAACACGAAAACCCTTACAACGGCTGTAAGCTGGTGTGCTGGGAAAGAGTATAGTGAACCATTAAAGTGGAATCGCCATAGGACCTAACAGTTGTACTTGAGGGGTTGATAAGAAAGACTTCGAACGGAATCCCAAAGGGATAATAGCACAGAATGCTGGCTGCAGTACTATTCAAAATAGTCAAGACGTGGACGCACCCTAAATGGGCATTAAGGAGATGTGGTGCTTTGAGCCCTAGAATATCTTCAGTTTTGCTTTGCTTTGAATGTGAAATGCATACCCTACCCCCACCCCACCATAGGCTCATGTCTTTGAACCCTTGGTTCCAAGCTGATGGTGCTGTTGGGAAAGGCTGTGGAAGCTTCAGGAAGCTTGCTGGAAGAAGGGAGTTGCTAGGAAGGGACCTTACATCTCACGTGTTTGTAGGCCAGCCTCACTTCCTGCTTGTCCTCGGCGGTGTCTGTGAGCGGCTGTCCTGCTCCCACCACCCTGCCTTCCCCACTGTGAACTCTAAGTGAGAGAACCTTTCCTCCCTTAAATGGCTGCTTGTAAGCCCTAAGAGTAACGGACAAGAGTCCAGGCATCCACGACAGACAACATGGTTGGAGCTCATCTTGTTAAACAAAACGAGCTCTTTACAAAAAGGAGGAATCTTACACAGTTCCACTCACATCTAAAATAAGAAGCCTCTGAGAAGGTGGGGCATGGCTGAGAGGGTGTGGCCAGGAAGAGTGGGATGGATTCACTTCCGGTTGTGAGATGACGAGGCATTTAAACTGCCCGCATAGAACGCTCACCGTGAGTTAGATGAAAACTTGTGAATTGCTACCACAATGTTTTTAAAGATAGACGCACGGGACACCAATGAGAACTAGTGCAGAGTTGGCACAGGGCCGTTGCATCTTCTTGATTTGGTGAATTGTGCTGGAACTTGGCAGCCCTGAGGCCTGTAGATGAGAGGCAGTGAGGTTCTCAAAGGAGCAGTCAGTAGGAGCCTGCCAGATCATCACTTGCCACGCTGTTTTGGTTCTTGCCTTTGACCGGTTTTGGAATGAGGGCCTGCCCGTGCTGAATCAGTTAGGTTCCAGTGACCTGCTTATCTAGGCTCCTTCTGCCCCGACCTGCTCTCAGGAGAGATTCTTCCAGGCAGTTGCTGTGTTCAACAGAGCTTAACACAGACGTCAGTTAAGAGAACAGGTGCCACATTCACGTTTGTGGGGAGCCCCCATGTGCAGTCGGCAAGTAGGTACAGGACACTATTGTCAAATGTGAGATGGGGATCATAGCGTTCTGAGGGCTTTCTTCAGCTACAGGATCAATTAGCAAGAACAACAGTGCCCAGAGCCCTACCCGCCACCCAGCTGTGTAGCCTCTATGTTGTGTATATGAATGGATGGCTGGAAAGGACATATCACAGTCAAAGGCCTGCCCTGCTAGAAAGTTATGATCTAGTAAAAGTGCAATACGCTATCATGTGGATGAAGGACCTTAAAATTACTGATGTCGTGAGAGGGTAATACAAACGTGGAGCCCCAAATAAGAACAGCAACTGAGTTAGATGCCTGAGGTGAGGGAGCTTTTAAAACAAGAATTCCTACTTGTACTAACTTCAGAATCCTAATATAAAAACTAAATTATTTAAACTGCAGCACGCTGTGCTCAAACGTACATTAAATTTGTTCCATTTTTAATGTCATCTATAAAGAAGGTGCATTATAAGAACTATCATATCTTAGTGAGAGGCGTCTGGAAGAGTCCAGAAAAGAGAGAGAGAGAGAAAGTAGATTGAGCATGGCTAGCAGACTGGACCAGGGGAGAAGCTGGGACAGGGTGGGTGGGGTAGGAAGGAGTATGAGGGGGAATAAAGCGCATATCAGGAATAGTGGGGTTATACAGCGAGTGCTGGGGAGAGTGGGAAGCCTGTGAGCTGGGGGGGCTGTCGGGGAGGAGAGGAGGAGAGAAAAGCTAAGGTGTTGTGTGGACTTTGAAATGTGTAGCACGTACCTGTGGTTCTGAAGGAGCCTGAAGGGCAGCCTGGGCTTTGATATACTAATAATAGACACCATGTGTCCGCTTTGCCAGCGTTAAGGGAACCCACTCCTTTTGGTAAAGGGAAACCGGTTTCGAAAGTTCCTGAAATTCTTCTGTAAGTCCGGGTTATGCCCACTTCTGGATATTCAAGCTGCCTTTTGGAGTTTGGGGAATTTTAATAGTTTTCACCTCTCAATCTGAGCAGTGTTAACAATTTTCAGCTGACATGTTTTTCCTCACTTAGCTTTTTGTAACTTCCATCTTTATTTGAGCCTTTCCTACTTTACACAAACTATAAAATCAGCGTGTCTACTTGGCAACAAGAAAAGAACACAAGAGGAGAAGATCCAGGGAAACATGTCTATTTTTTGTAATTTCTGGTCAGCAACTTGCTTCTGGAAAAAGTTAAAAGTACTTTTTTTTTTTTTTTAAATCCACTTGCCTCTGCCTCCCAAGTGCTGGGATTAAAGGTGTGTGCCACCATGCCCGGCTATAAATAAGTTTTACAAAAGAACACATTGTGGTCATATCATCCTATATAACATTGACTTCTATTTAAGATAATTGGAAAATGAAATTTTCAGACAAAAGGATAGGTGTGTTCATGGGAAAGATGGGAGAATTCAGAAAGTCACGTTCTGGTTGTCATTTGAAGCCATTCTTAGATGATGGAGAATATTTTTTCATTAAAGTATCTTTGCCATAACCAACATTTGTGAACTCCAGCAGACACCATGCGTTCTAACGAACAGTGCTGAGATCTGAAAGCACATGTCTGTGTGGTAGGCTGTCCCCTAACCCACAACGCCCCTCAGCTGTGCCTCACTGCTCTGGGCTCCAATGTCCCACTGTTAACCCAGAGAAATGGATGTGCCTCAGTGTCTGAGCCTCACCAATGCCAAGGGACTTCCTTCAAAATTGGAAATGAGAATGGGGACCAATAGTGGTGTCATTTATGTATCTGCACAACTTAATTTATTTTCACGACTCCTTCCTCTTTCTTCAGTTTGTGTTTAGGCTTCACTAATGCTATTTCTCAAAGAACAGAGGTCGGTATAATCTCATAACACACTTCTCTGGCAGTTTTTAAACTCACAGCCCCTCCGGTAACTCAGAACCTGGGGTGTCTGTGTATTTTATTTTTTAGAGGAAGCCCAGTCACAAGGAAACCCAGGCCACTCTGACCTCACTCTGGCTCAGACACTTCTCTGAGAATAGGGCCTGGAAGGTTCCATTTGCTGATGGCAGAAGGGACCTATATATAGCACAGTGACTAGAGACAGTGACTCATCCACGGAACAAAAACAGGCTGATAATCAGGAGGGATTCCCTCATCGCAGGAGGCTGTCTTCAGAGGCATCACTGGCTAAGCAGACTCCTGTGTCTCTGGCCATTTGAACAGAAAAGAGCTTCAATCCTGGGGAAGCCTGGGGCTGGTGATTGTCTTAGTCAGGGTTTCTATTCCTGTACAACATCATGACCAAGAAGCAAGTTGGGGAGGAAAGGGTTTATTTGGCTTACATTTCCATACTGCTGTTGATCACCAAAGGGTGCAGGACTGGAACTCAAGCAGGTGTCAGGGAGCAGGAGCTGATGCAGANGCCATGGAGGGATGTTCTTTACTGGCTTGCTTCCCCTGGCTTGCTCAGCTTGCTTTCTTATAGAATCCAAAACTACTAGCCCAGGGATGGTCCCACCCACAAGGGGCCTTTCCCCCTTGATCACTAATTGAGAAAATACCTTACAGCTGGATCTCATGGAGGCATTTCCTCAACTAAAGCGCCTGTTCTTTGATAACTCCAGCTGTGTCAAGTTGACACAAAATTAGCCAGTACAGTGATTTTAAAGGAAATCAGTGAAGCACGCTAGTGAGTTATCCCTTCTGTTACCAACCAGACCAAGCAGGCCTCCAGGAACTCTTAATCAGTGAGAGACATCTCAAGCCCACAGGAGGAGGATGTCTGTGAGGAAGATAACTGAGACATGGAAGACACAAAGGGAATTTCTGAGGGCTTCACCTAAAAAGCCAAGATGGCTGGTCTCTCCTCTGTCTAATCTCGCTATAGGACTGCTCATCAGGTGCTGAAGTTTGAAACAGGCATGTTTAGAAAATGCCGTGCCTCGTCTTCAGGACCGCCTTGGCCAAACTAAGGGGACTCATTCATAATCAACCTGGTTGGGGACCCTTCCTTCCTTCCTTCCTTCCTTCCTTCCCTCTCTCCCTCCCTTCCCCCTCCCTTCCTTTCTTCCTCTTTTTCGTAACATTATCCTTTTTTAAATATTATCTTCATTTGAAGAACCTTTGATGTGGAAAACAGAGACTACCTAAATGACTCAGAATACTAGTTTAACATCGGTCTGCGACAAGGCAATTTGAATAGGACGTCATCCTAAAGGCTTGGATAGGTTTAGGTAAGGGTAAAAACCATCCAAGGGCCAAATCGAGTATGAAAATGTGTTATACAAACAGAGTTGTGACACGCAAATAAGTAATTGATACAAGTATGGGTTGGGAAGATGTCTTTAGATTAGAAGAAGAGAAAATTTGGACCTCTTTACCTGGTGAATTTCTCTCTTGTGAAAGATTTATTGATCCCTTTGCATAAGTATCATACAGCTTTCATTATCAGTCCCAAAGTAGAAGACGGTATTTGGAAAGAGAAACAGTGGCATATTTCATAGGACCACCCGATTGTAGTGTGAGCATCTCACTTCCAAGAGGACAAGCGTGTGGAAAATTGCAGATTTCAATCCTGAAACGCATCGGTGTTCAGTGAGATCCTGAGCACTTGGAGGTCTCATTGTCCTCTTCTGAACCAAATAAGAAAACATTGAGACGTCCTTGTAATGCTTGGAAAGAAGCAAAGCATTGGTAGTTTTGCTCCTCCAGGTACATACTTAGAGGGTGCCATCCGGTACAGCCTGGCCAGCTGCATCCTTGAGACTGGTGGGTTTTCTAAATCAAGTGCTAATAGATGCCCCTCCCCCTCCCCAGGCTCCGCCCCCGCCCCACCCACGTCCACAACCAGGGTGGAGAAATGGTGTTAAAGCCTGTTAGGTGCTGTCCCACAACCACTGCAACATCATGGAATTGCAATTCTCTCAGCAACCGTTGATCACGGGAAAGAACAGATTACAGGTCCAAGTATGGCAGAGTCCTCAGCAGAGATCTGTGGTAGTCGAGCATTTCAGAGAGGGATTCAGGCAGGAATAGCCTCCACAGAGTTAGGTAGAGGTACTAAGTAAAAACCAGAAGCAGAGAGCTTCAGCCGCAGGCCTCAGCTCTTCCTGCTCTGAGTCAGAAATGAACTTAATCTGCCCTCTGTCTCCACTTGACCCATCCCTGGGAGAAGCCCTGTGTTGGCCAAGCTAGTAATGCGGAAGTGATTGTGTAGACGCTTCTCCTTTACCTCACGGATCTCTTTTATTCCTTCAAATAGAGGCAGGTCATCACTAGTCTGGAGGCAAAATCTCGAAGCTGTTGATTTTTCTCTTGTTGGTTATTTATTTTTTTTATTCCCTGGTGTTTCCTGTATTTACTAGAAATTCCCCTGCAATAATTTAAGGCCAGGAAGAGATTTACTTTCAGGCTCATCCTCTAATGGATGGAGACCAAGAAGAACCCCTGCTTTACACCAGACACAGTAAAGTCTAGTGCACCTGGCCGTGAGAGCTCAAGCCTGTATTAGTGAGGGGGAACTAGAAGACACTAACATTGTGTCTTTCCGGGTAGTGAGAAATGCTAGCGTGCCCCCTACATGGGGGGCGGGGCTGGGGGCGGGGCAGAGAGGCCAGAAGAAACAGGATCTTCCCAGTACCTGATGAAGAAAAACCAGAGAACCTATCCTGGACTTTCCCTGGGATTGGCAGCAGAGGAGGACGTGGAGGAACCAAGGTGGCAGAAGTGGAGGACAGATGACAAAGTCATCATCTGAAAACCCAAGCAAGCTCAGTAACCTTCAACAGACTGCACGCTGCTGAGACTCCAACGGAGAGGAGACCCTGTTCATTTCCTGCCCCAGGCAGTTTCCTGCCTCCCGCTTCCCAAGGCTTCAAAGCCAGACACTTATAGCCAGGGAAGGAGATCCCACTGCCCCGCATTTCAGTAGCCCTTTTGGATAAATGTTATTTGTGGGACAATCTAATCATCCTGACTGATTTTGTCCCCTCTTATTCAGACCAGACACACAGGACACAGAGGGCAGCCTGAGGCTATTTGTAAGGAATGGCCATTCTCTGACCAGTCTGTCAAACTTCTCCCTGGTAGTGTGACTTTAGTCTATATATGGCACAGATCTACAAGCAGACACAAATACTTACCTGGCGATACAGGGTCTTCAGACTAAGTCACACTGCTCATTAATATATCTATTGTTATAAACCAACATGCAAGCCGGGTGTGGTGGCGCACGCCTTTAATCCCAGCACTCGGGAGGCAGAGGCAGGAGGATTTCTGAGTTCAAGGCTAGCCTGGTCTACAGAGTGAGTTCCAGGACAGCCAGGGCTACACAGAGAAACCCTGTCTCGAAAAAAAAAAAAAAAAAAAACAAAAAAAAGAAAAAAAAAAAAAAAAAACCAAAACCAACATGCAGTATGTGACTTTTAAATTATTCAGCCCATATATGTTTTCATTAAGGATGAGCATTTTAATATCAAATTTATGATACCATCTAAGACCTAGCATGGCTTAATTCTATTAATAAAAACTAATTTAGAAGTCATTATCCTTTTTAATTACAGATTTTGATTTAGATCATTCCTGCTCTCCAAATCAGAAAGCTGCTGCCACCATTATTCCATTGGTCCAAAGCTAACATTGTTCTTTCTTATTAGCACTTTCATAATTTACCTGGTGGGGAAGGTTGATTAAAAATAACCTCCACAGAGCTCCCAGTGCGGCCCCATGATTTGGCCATAAATATCAGTGCTGATATTTAGCTTCAAACGGAGCTGTTGGCTAATTCTGCCCTCCTGATTACGTTCCCCCTGGATAGTACATTTGGAAGACACCTCAAAGTTGAGAGCCGAGCAACCTCCCCTGTCATGTCCCAGGAGACCTCTGCTCATTCCTTGTTCCTGACACTCACTGGGCACATGACTGTCTCTGGTTCTTTCTGGAGCTGCTCTGCCTTGGCATTATATTCCTAGCTACTCCATGGTTCAACTATGTGTTCATTTTTCAGTTTCCATAGCTACAAGACTGCCAGGTCTGGGACACCAGACACCATCTGGTTCTTGACCTTGGCATGGATAGGAGGATGCGACAGTTCAGGTATCATGAGGCAGGTATATTAGAGCTGAGTATACGGCAGGATGGAAGAGGGGTGTTGCCTCTCCCACCTAGCTTGTTGGTCACATGGAATAAGGCTTCAGAGTCCCCTAAATACCTTCCAGGGAAGTCAGCTGTAGTTCACAAACAAATGAGCAGAACACTCACTGACTTGGTAGCTAATAAGCATGTTGCCATGGTCACTAAAGACCTTCAATTACAGGAAAAGCCAGCATGTCTCACAGTGAAGCCAAGGTACGTCAGTTATAAACAAACTGCACTTCATCCAGCTCTGATTCCAGTTACAGACACCGTTGAGCCCAATGGAAAAGAACAAACAGACAAACAAATATGGCAGCTGGAAGCAAAGGGACTGCAGCCACCACTGAGAGGGCCATGGAGGGCCTTCCCTCAGTTTGAGATGTAAAAAAGATCAGGAAGCGGGTTTCAGAGCAACACTGAGATCACACTCACAGGCTCGCCTCTTTCCGAGAGACCTCAGTGTAGTCTGTGCCTTAAGAGTCAAGGAAATGATAAACCAGGAAGGCCGGGGATCCTGAGGAGTTCACTCACTTTCGTTTCTGTATCCACCTAATCTTGGCAATTTAGAAATGAAGGCACTCTGGTTTGCTTCCTTGCTCTTTGTTAAGAAAACTTCACCTTGTAAATGAAATTGAAGTTCAGCTGTGATCATCAGATCTCGGATGGAAGCAGAGGGCCATCCCACATATGTGCATAGCCATAGAATTGTTGACTGGAACACAGAAGGCTCAGGAGAATACCATCATTATTCAGATGCATTAACACAAAAATGTATTTCTAAGAAGCATTCACCTATCTTTAACCATTCCACATGCAGGTCTGTTAAAGTCACCGTAGTCATTTCTTTAAGTGTCCTCTTTCCCTGGAATGTGAACTCTACAAGGTCAAAACAGACAAGATTCTGAATGCACGTGCTGTTCCCAGGGGCTAGCCTAGTGTTCTGCCTCGAGGGTGAGAATAACTTTCTCACTGTTTGAATAAAGGGTGAAGCAGAAATGGGAGGGGGGCAGGGCAGGGAGCTCTCTTACACACCTCAGACTCTTCAATTAGTCATCCTTCCCGTATGAAGTGCCTGACTCTTTCCCAATCATGTTTGGCCTTAATTCCCTCTTGTATCAAAACATGACACTTAGGTCCTTAGTATGGTCACCTTGACATTGCCATTGACTCAGTCATTATTTTAGTGGGAGTCCTATTTGTCACCTGCTTTACACACACATATGTGCACACACACACACATGCACACACATACACACAGACTTACACACACACATACATTCACACATACACAGTCGCATACACACATACACACATACATATATACACACTCACATATACACACATACACACAACACATATTTACATACATACACACACATTCACATACACACATATACACACACACATTACACACACAGCAGTGGCATGCTACCTTATCTAGTTCATTGACACTGGTGTTCTTCTAATAGACACTCCAAATCAAAATATTTGTCAAGGGAGATTATTAATTATCTCTCATTCTATTCCCACACCAATCAGTCTTCCATAATGCTATTATAAAAACAAGACAAAAATAAAAATTATATTAAAGTTCTACATTAAGATTAAACATGATGGGACTGGAGAGATGGCTCAGCAGTTAGGAAGCATATACTGTCCTTACAGAGGACCCACATTCAATTCCAGTGCCTTTTTCAAACAGCCACAACCACCTATAACCCCAGTTCCCCTGGTCTCCATTGGTACTGACACGTATGTGTGCATACCCACAGAAAATACACATAATTTAAAAATAATAAATCTTTAATTTACAAAAACTAAGATTAAATATGGCTCCTGGCCAGGGAGATGGATCCTGGGTAAAGGCTGCAAAGCCTGGTGGCCTAAGCTCCAAACCCAGGATGACATGGTGGAAAGGGGGAACTGACTCCCACAGTTACCCTGCGGCCTCTGCACGCACTCCTCTGCAGATCTGCACGCACATGCACACACATGCACGCGCGTGCACATAGACTCACACACTCCCCTGCACACACATACTACTTAAAGCAGCAATATTCCACTCAGGAATAACTGCTAACACACCTGTGAAGAGAGAGAAGGTCATAGAGGTTTGGGTCCTGAAGAGGAAACATTAATAGAACTGTAAGTCTGGGGGAGAAAAATCACATCATTTTCATGAAAGTTTCCTATACAATGATAGAGATTCCTCATAATTTGAGGTACATTAGAGCAAAAATCGTACCTTCTCCCATTTACCTTCAATCAAGCTACACTGGCAAGATGAAAGAACTCAAAGAAGGGGCTTGAACTTGAAGAGCTAAGAAAGATTTACACATGAATAACCTGCCTGATACAGTTACTGAGTGTTCCTGGTCTCAATCTGTTTTCAGTTAAGGGTATCGGGGAGGGGCTGGAGAGATGGCTCAACGGTTAAGAGCACTGACTGCTCTTCCAGAGGTACTGAGTTCAAATTCCAGCAAACACATGGTGGCTCACAACCATCTGTAATGCTATCCAATGCACTCTTCTGGTGTGTCTGAAGACAGATACAGTGTACTCATAAAATAAATAAATAAATAAAAAAGAGTATCAGGGAAACTCTGGGGATGGTGAGATGGCTTGGGAGTTAAGAGCACCAACTGCTCTTCCGGAGGTCATGAGTTCAAGTCCCAGCAACCACATGGTAGCTCGCAACCATCTGTAATGGGAAACAAACCGACAAACAAACAAACAAAACCTTTGGGATGGAGGGAGAGGGGCCGGAGTGAGCGGGGCCGGAGCAAGAGGGAGAAAAGAGTTTAGGGGAAAGAAATAAGCTTAACAAAACTAGAAATTATATCAATGTATATCCTCTTAACTTTTGGGGGTTCAAACTTACCCCTCCTAATATATATAACTATTTCCTCTTGGTACATTATGGCATTTCCTGTGTCCCAGGGAAAGATGTTGCCAAGAATAAAAATGGGTTGTTCTTTTCCTCATCCTGAGCCAGTGACAGTAGGGAATGCTGACTGTGAAGATCAGCCACACAGCCATTACAAATCCCTTTCACTTGCTTGACTCATTCAAGCTTAAATGCTAAAAAGGAGGGAGGTAAGGACAGCCAGCCTCTGAGACGCCCTGTATCTAGCTTTGTCAGTGGTTTCAAGTGGAGATAAACAGAGATTGTGGTAAGGGGTCAAGAGGCCAGCTGTACTTCTAAAACTTGCATCAGATCCTACTGAAGCCCAGTAACGCCAGCACGCAGTTCCAGAGAGCTCGCCACACTGTGCAGACATCTCCCAACCCAGATTCCACACTGAACACCAGGGTCGTTGGTTGAGCACACTAGGAGATAGTCCAAAGCCTTCTCCTCTATAGCAATTTCAGTTTTGAAAACACATCCCCAAATGTGACTTGAAGGTGAGCCTTTTCTCAGGAAGCGATATAAATAAGAAAAAGTCCTTGCTCTATAATGTGTTCTCTGAGTGTTTCCTACAAGTCAGTTTTATAAAGAAGGTAGCAGAAGAGGATAACAGTTAACAGTTAAGAAACGAAGGCCTGGGAAGATGGACCAGTTCCCCCAAAGGTTTCACAGGTAGTAAACTATAGACAATGTACTTAAACCCAGCTTCCCCTCAGAGGATGCTCTTCTTTCCACCTCATTGTGCCCTGCTGGCCTGATTCAAAAGCTTTCCTCTGCCTGCTTCAGGGGATGCTGGTGTCCCAGCATGGCCTCGTCGTCGTTGAGGTGTGACTGGTGCCCTGGGTCTCAGATTCTGGCAACTGTGTCAGACAGCGCAACTGTGTTAAGCAGATATTCTTAGTTTTCATAGTTGTCATCTGAACATAGCTGATTGATGTAGGACACTTCTATGAGATTTAGTCCAGTCTGAGGACTTCGGAGGCCCTCTAGGGAACTGGTGGTTTTCTGGACAACCACCAGTAACCACTGCTTTTACTTAACTGTGAGGCGAGCCAGGTGCTCCACAGGATGCCTTAACTTCTTCAGCTCATTCAGATCTCACAATGACTCAAAAGAGGCAGGGACTATCAGCCTTTCTCATTGCTAAGAAAAGAGAGGCATAAAAGTTTTTGGTGATCTGCCCTGTTGGGGAAAATGATCCCGGAATAGACCCTGTGTCATTTGGATTCACAGTTCAGACATTTAAACCCGGCACTACAACCACGGTAGGTCCCATGCCTTCCTAGGCATCCTATGAGATATATAGACATCAAACCACTACAGGCCATTACAGAGAACATTGACATTCAGGGTAGTAACCAACTTGCCTTGGCCCTGGGCCTCAAAGGTAAGACATGTTTGAAGAACTGAAAAGATATGTCATTTTAGTTCCTTAAAACTATCCCACCATCCCTCCTTGGATAATTCATCAAACTTGGGAGTAGAACAAAAAGTAGTGTTCTCAGCCACAGGCAACTGGAGCGAAGTCCTTCTGATGCTCACTCGTTAGGGTCAACCTCCTCCCACAGGGAAAGGAAGAGCAAAGAAACTACATTATACTATTTGACATCAGAAGAAGTTGAGACACCTTGTCCACAAGTTGAATCTTCTTTTGGCCTTTGAAAACGGACTTGAGCTGGGTATGCTGGCACAATGCCTGTGACCCAGCACTTTGGGAGCAGAGGCAGGAGGATCAGGTGTTCAGGATCACCTTTGGCTGCAGAGCAAGTCCACAGCCAGCCTGGGCTACAGGGGGCCATGTTTTAGAAAGGAAAGAAAGAAAGAAATGCGCCTGGTAAAAAGACCCACATCACCTTCCTTTTCCACTGGCCCCCATAGCACTGTAGTCGCTGGTCAGTACATGGTCTCTGGGACTGAAACAAAAGCAGTCTGAGTCACCTTTCTCACTTCCTACACGCCTCAAGCAGTCCTAAAGCAGCCAGCAGGCCCATCTGAACACAGTGGGGACCAATGGGAGCCTTGGAACACAGTGGGGACCAATGGGAGCCTTGGAACACAGTGGGGACCAATGGGAGCCTTGGAA
>NC_034591.1:15349613-15350570 GCF_900095145.1 Mus pahari
GAACACAGTGGGGACCAATGGGAGCCTTGGAACACAGTGGGGACCAATGGGAGCCTTGGAACACAGTGGGGACCAATGGGAGCCTTGGAAAATCCCTAGTACCCCTGCTTTTATGAATTAATTAATGTCAAGTAATATTAATATATACAACAGACCAGGCCAAGGTGGTTCCACGTGGGAGAGGTTTATTGTGCAGAGGTAGAGGGGCGGCGAATCAGGTAGAAGGGCAGAGAAGAGGAAAAAGAGAGAAAGAGCGGGGAGAGAAGAGAAGAAAGAGAGAGGAGGGGGTGATCCCCTAATTTATACAGAAAATGACGTCACACCAGTGAGGGTGGGAACTGAGCCAAGTAGGTTGTGGGATTGAGGGTCATTGTCCTGTCAATGCAGGTCAAGGGTCACATAGTTAGGCCGGGCTTGGAGTGTCCTGTTACTAACACCTGCATACACAACTTAGACTTCTAACGCCTCCCCAAGTTAGGGCAGGCTGGGGATCCTTTACTAGTCTAGGCCCATCAAGAAAGCCCAGTGGAGTTGTAGGACCCCCTCGCGAGGAACTCCCTCGGGTCCTCAGGTCACGGGAGTCAGGGTGCCCCAGGAACTCGACAGACAGGCCTTCTTGATGCAACCACACGAGGCACTTTTATTGGCAGAGCTCCAGTTCGACTCTCACACAGGAGACAGAGGAAGTCGACAACCAGGCCCAAGAGCTTGGGGTCTTTATAGGGGAAGGGGTGGGGGTGGGGAGAATTGGCATGGTTACATATGATTGGTTCATTTAAACATAGCAAGTCAGCAGAATAGTGCGGGCTAGGGAGTCAGAAGTTCCAAAGGGCCCGGGGCTTATCAAGGGTGACCATGCATCTGGGTAATTTACAACTTCAGGCACTTTAAGCTTTCTTTTAATGAGCAGGGGAAGGCAGTTGAGTCAACCAAGATAACTCAGTTCCTGCATTCCTT
>NC_034591.1:15351150-15370931 GCF_900095145.1 Mus pahari
GAGGAACAGAAGACTCTCAGCTGCCCTTAGAGAACAAAGGCTCTTTACTAGCCACATTCCTAATGATCTGGGGAACAGGTTTTGGGGAGTGTTAAAGTTGGGGCTCCACAGGGCACAGGCAATGAGAAGGACAGCTATGTGATTAGGTCACCAGGGGGTCACTTGGCTGCTTTCTAGCCCGGTCCTTGTTCCTTCACTTACGCTGTGCTCTGAGCCTACAGTAGAAAAGGCTAAAGTCCTGCTTGCATCATGACCCAGTATCACTAATCCCCCCAATTGTGTTCGTTTGGAAAATACATACAAAAATGTTCCCGACCCACTAGCCCCAGCGGGGCATCACAATATGTCTCCAGAATGTTCTAGCCAAAGCAGACTCTGCATGGATTATCATGGTTGATTTTGACTTCCCTGGTCAAGTGTGTTTTAGACTAGCAGTGGGCTGGAAGCTGGCCTCTAAGTCACTCTCAAGGCATGGAACGGGATCAACAGGTCACTTAGAGGCTCATCCCTTGGAACTTGGACTTAGAAGGCAAGTTTGGGGCGAAGGTAGAGCAGGGGGTGGAGCCCTCCTCAGAGGCAAGGCAGAAGAATTAGCAGCACCTTAGATATTCATCCACTGGGTCCACAGCCTCGAGACTGAGCAGCGATGAGCATAGGCCATTGCCCTTGGAAGCCGATCACATTTGTCAAGCAATCTCTCTAGTTCATTTGTTTCCAGTGCCTTCAAATTCCTCTGGCATAATCATCGTCCCTTTTGTCAACACAAAGTGATTGTCTAAACGACTCAATCAGATCATGCCATGGGCGACCGTTTCCATTTATTATGATTTATTGCCCCGTTTAGCACCAAAGTGCCAGGTACATTCAACAGAAGACACACATTGAGAAAACGGTTTTTCCTTCCCACTCTGGAGGCTCACAAAATAACAGCAACCTGCTCAGGGGAAAGGAAAGATTATCCACGCTGCCGAGGGTCAGTGGCTAAGGACAGCTAGAGAAGGAGCTTTAATTTTCCAGTTGACAAAGAACAGGATTCTCGTATTGCAATTGGTCCTTCCACTGACCTAGAACACAGAATAGTGTGATAACGGAGAGGGGACTTCTGGCTTTCACCAAGTCAGAAAGGCATTTATCACGGCTGCATGGAAGCACCGGGAGGCAGAATCAGTGCTGACGTCCTCTGTCTCCTGCATTGACCCTGCACGCTGGCATTCTAGGGTCTGAATAAATGGCTACTTAAGTGAATCGGGCTTGAATAACTCAGCTACATATGTTTCCCATTAATAATAAAATCTACAATTTAGGATCTGAAATTGGGGGCGGGGCTTCAGGGTGGCTGTTTTAACTCTTTGGGGAAGAGCCCATGTCAGTTCGTGTGTGTGTGTGTGTGTGTGTGTGTGTGTGTGTGTGTGTGTGTGTTGGTGTAGGTGTGGGGTAGTACTGTTTATAGTAGGAAGGAGAGAGAGGGTGTATGCGCATGTGGAAGGCAGAAGTTAATATTGGGTGGCTTTCCTCAACACCTCCTCCACTTTTATTTTGTAAAATGTATTGATGTGTTTATGTGTTAGCTTATATATAGCACATTCATGCCAGAGCATGTGGAGACCAGAAGAGGGCATCGGATGCCCTGGGACTGGAGTTACAGGTAGCTGTGAGCCACCTGATATGGGCACAGGGATTATCCTGGTTCTCTGTAAGAACTGTAAGCATTTCCAGCCTGTGGGCCATTTCTCCAGCCCCCTCTCCACCTTTAACCTCTCACTGAGCCTGAGGCTCATGAGCTGAGCTTTAGGGGCCTCCCTGCCTCCAGCCCAGAGTTCACACCATTCTTAAGCCTTCCTTGTGATATTGCCAGAGAAAGGAATGAGAAGCTAGGTACCCAGCTGGGAAAAACTCAGGAACACATCCACTGGATTAGTAGACTCCAAGTTGCTTGTCACGACAATAGCTAATTGACTAATGTACATTTTATAAATTCTCTTGTGTGAATATTAGAATCATTTGTATAACTTATAATGCACATAGCTTGGGTACCACTCTCCAGTGATAGTCAGGATAGAAAGGCATGGTTTCCACCATCCTGACTGACCTACCCTCTGAATGTCTTCTTAGTACTGCCAACTCCAATGATAGTGGGAGATATGCTGAGTTAAGAAACTCACTAAACACAACAACGTGCTCTCCTTGGCACAGTGAAGCCAGCACAGATGCTTGCCTTCGGAGGCTCAGCATGGGCTTCAGTGCCCACTGCTTCCAGCAGCATGGACTTCAGTGCCCACTGCTTCCAGCTGACCTTTCCTTCCTCAGCTTCAGTGCAAGTGTCCCCCACTGCTCCCGGGGTGCTCTGACCCCCCACACTGTCCCGGGGATGCTCTGACCCCCCCCCCACTGCTCCCAGGGTGCTCTGACCCCCTCCACTGCTCCCAGGGTGCTCTGACCCCTCACTGCTCCCAGGGTGCTCTGACCCCCCACTGCTCCCAGGGTGCCCTGACCTCCCCCCCAAACTGCTCCCGGGGTGCTCTGACTACTACCAAGTCTTTCAGAATCTAGCTAATGCCTTAAATTGTAATGGTCTTGTGAACTGCTGGGGAATAGGGTCAAACACGATTCTCACTCAGGAGTCCTGTGGCGTGAAGGTAGGGAGGCTGCTGGTCATATTTCCTACAAGTACTGAAGGGATAGTGCCCAAGAGGTGATACTTGGAGAACCGGGAGTTCAGAAACTCATATAAAAAAATTCCCACAAATCTTATGCAGTTTAAAATCCTTATTTTTTTAATTTAATAATATAGTACCATAATAAACTCTGGCTAAACCTGAGATTTCTAACACCAAATGATGTCTTGTAGCTATGGATACATCCACAGCTATATGCATCCATGAAATATACACATAAACTTCAAACATGCAGATTCTTCTTTCAATTACTATGACTGGGTACGGCTGTGCTTTCAGGAAAGATGGATAAATAATCTCTGGCTGATTCCTTGTGTGTGGGTTTTGTGGTGCAGGAGGTTGGACCTAGAGCTTTGTGCATACCGTGCAAGTCCCCTGCCTCAGAGGGGTAACCCCAGTGCCCCTTCCACATTGTGTTCTAGAACAGAGTCTCCCAGGCTGGCCTTACACTTGTGAAGCCCCCGCCTCCACTCCTCATTCAGTTAACTCTCTGTGGTAAGATGCATCTTTCTGACAGAGTCTATATTTTAGGAAAGGGAGACATGTTTACTTAAGAGCTCATCAGTAAAGTACAGCAAGCGTGGCAGAAACAAAGAGGGAAAGAAAACGGGAAACTGCTGCTTTATAAAAGGTAGGAAGACATGCTTCTGCTTCTGAAGAGATGACGACAAGGAAGGTCAAGGGTGTACTACTGCTTAAAATGCACTATTCCATATTTGTCTGTACTTACACGGACACACAAACGTGTGCCAATATAAAACTGTTGTTAGGCTGCGTCAGAAGATAGACAAAACTCCTCCTCCTAAAGCCAGCCAAACTCACTGCCTTCTGCATCCACACTCCCCTCTGCCCATCTGGCATAATGAAGGCACAATGAAGGGATGAAGAGAAGAGACAGAAGAGACAGTCTTGAAATGGTCTCACCAGATAGATGTGGACCTGTTTGTCCTCCAACCACAGTTATGCTGCTTCTGCCCACTGAAGAACTGAAATCCGGGGAGCCCCTGGGACCCCTGACTTATTCCCCATCATACCTATGAATTTCCAGTGCTTCCTGCCTGTACATTGCTTACCTGTACAGCCCACCAGAGTGTGACCATGACTCCTGCCTGGTGTCACCTCCTCATAAATATTCCTATTTGGTCTTCCCTGCCAATGACCTGTCACTGCCTTTGATGACCAAGGCTTCAGTCTTCAGTGATTGCGGACCTCACAGTTCTATGGTCTACAAATGAGGGAGCCCCACCCCAGTTTCTTCTCCTGTCACCTCACACCTCATCCTGGAGTGTTAATGAATAGCTTGATTTCACTGTAAAAAAAAAAATGAGAGAGAGAGAGAGAGAGAGAGAGAGAGAGAGAGAGAGCTGGTTATCTTGTTGCATGCTGTTTGCAAGGAACTACTTAAAAGAGAAGTTAATTAAGACGAGAGAGATGATTTTTTTTTCTGCCAGATAAAATTGTAACCAACCTAGTCTTCACTTAAGGCCTTCTCCTAGGGAAGGCCTCCTGGAGCCCCTAAATGAAGTTAGCACTGCATGAGATGCTTCTGTAGTGCTTTCTCTGTGAACTTCCCTTTTGTGACAGACTACAGTTGGTACCACTTGCCCGCATCTGCCTCTTACAGTAAGCCCCACAAATGCCAAGAGCATCACTGTTCTCATGCCCGGTTCCTAAGTGCTGACTTCACACACGGCCTGCAGCAGAGTAGATGCTCAATTTTAATTAACTACAAGATTAATCATATTTCTCCACCTAAAGAAGGATCAGACTTCTGCTCACTGGTACCAATAAAACAGAATGGAACTCCATTTGTCGACCAAAAAGCATCTAATAGAAACAACCCACATTTAGTAAGTTCTAATTGAAGTAAAATTTATTTGTCAACATCGGTGGATTGACTCACCTGATTAGATAAGGAGGAGAAATGTACTGTTCTTGTTCGGTTCAAAAGCCTTGTGGCTCTCCACCATCTAGGGTAAAATCGTGAACTCTCCACCAGCCTTCCAAGCCGCTGGTCCTTACTGCCTGGAGCACCTCCACTGCACACTGAGCTCTGCACTTCTGAGCCCGCTTCTGAAATGCTCCCCTACTCTCTGTGTCCCTTCGAACACAAACTCAAGCTTTCCTTGGACCCCGTGTACATTTCTCTCCCCATGTAGCACACTCCGTTACTGTTGCTAGGAGCCCCAGACTCTGAAACAGGACACTAAGTCCTTGAAGGGACCGAGTGCCTCTTACTGACCTCTCAGGGCCTCAGACAAGTCTGCACGATGTTTCACAGAAATACCCAGAATCTGGTCTCTCTTCACCAACCAAGTCCAAGCACTGCATTTTCTGTCTGAGCTACCACAGCTGCTTCCTGCTCAGAGTCGATTCCATCTGGAATCTGTTCTGCATCTAGCAGCCACACTGGCCTTCACTTGCAGTTTTCAGTCACTGTACAGCATGGTGCCTTTTATTATGACACTTTATACACACTTGGGTAGCATTGTAGTTTGATCATTTTGCTTCTATCCAATGGCCTCCCTTCTGCTCCAGCCCTGTGCCCTTCTTCCTCCCAAGTAGTCTGTTCTGCTTTACTGTAAGATAGATAGATAGATAGATAGATAGATAGATAGATAGATGATAGATAGATAGATAGATAGATGATAGATAGATAGATAGATAGATAGATAGATAGNAGATGATAGATAGATAGATAGATAGATGATAGATAGATAGATAGATAGATAGATAGATAGATAGATAGATAGATAGATAGATAGATGATAGATAGATAGCAGGATTCTGTATTGAGAAAAGATGCAAAATCTCCTCCCCATTATCTGATCTGTCTCCCACTCTCTCTTCTTTAGACCATTTTATCGCCTATGGTCACTTTCTACCTTCCTATCATTTTTAATCTAGACTTCTGCATATGAGAGAAAACATGCAATATTCATTTTTCTAAGTCTAGTTTACTGTGTTTAGCATGATGACTTCCAGTTCTGTCCTTGATTCCACAAATGACATAATTTCATCCCATTTTATGGTTAAATAAATTCCCCTCTATCTCTCTGTCCCTCTACCCCTACACACACACACACACACACACACACACACACACACACAAGCATTTTTCTCTATCCATTCATTCATTCATTAATATCTAGAGTAGTCCTATATTTTGGCTGCTGTGAGTACAGTAAGAAACACAGACGTACCGCTGTCTCTGTGATACACTCCCTTATTTACTGTCTCAGAGGAGCTGGCTTACAGGCTCAGAGGTTCAGTCCACTATCATCAAGGTGGGAGCATGGCAGCGTGGAGGTAGACATGGTGCTGGAAGAGCAGAGAGTTCTACACCTTTATCCTAAGGCAACCAGGAGGAGACTGGCTTCTGCAGGCAGCCAGGATGAGGGTCTCTTCCACACTGCGTGGAGCTTACATATAGGACCTCAAAGCCCACCCCCACAGTGACACACTTCCTCCAACAAGGCCACACCTACTCCAACAAGGCCACACCTCCTAATAGTGCCACTCCCTGGGCCAAGCATATTCAAACCACCACAGATTTCTTTGGGTAACCCAGGAGTGGGTAACTGGATCATATTATAATTCCATTTCTAGTGTTTTGAGGGGCCTCCATGATGATTTACATATTGTCCAGTAAATAAAGTTTCCCTTCCTACACACATATGCACACACACCGTGCATATGTATGCACATCCTTGTCAGTGTTTGCCCATTGCTGACCTTTCCTCTAGATCCTCATTACAAAGTCCTTCCTGCATCTGAGTCTTCAAGTACTTTTCCCCTCTTAGACCTCAAGTGGTTTCAGTGATTCAGGTTGTACTGGCTAATTTTGTGTCAACTTAACACAGGCTGGAGTTATCACAGAGAAAGGAGCTTTAGTTGGGGAAATGCCTCCTGAGATCCAGCTGTAAGGCATTTTCTCAACTAGTGATCAAGGGGGAGGGCCCCTTGTGGGTGGTGCCATCTCTGGGCTGGTAGTCTTGGTTCTATAAGAGAGCAGGCTGAGAAAGCCAGTGGAGGCAAGCCAGTAAAGAACATCCCTCCATGGCTTCTGCATCAGCTCCTGCTTTCTGACCTGCTTGAGTTCCAGTCCTGCATCCTTTGGTGATCAACAGTAGTATGGAAATGTAAGCCGAATAAACCCTTTCCTCCCCAACTTGCTTCTTGGCCATGATGTTTGTGCAGGAATAGAAACACTGACTAAGACACAGGTCTTAGTCTTTGATCCATTTGGAATTGGACTCCAGTAGATCTGGAAGGAAAGGCAGCAAAGGGCAAATGGGATCTCATGAGATTAAAACACTGCACAGCAGAGAAAAGCGTCAGCTGAGGTGAGAGATTGGGACCTAGTTCCATTTCTCTGAGCATAGCCATCCACTGTTGAAGATGCTTAAAGTGTAGTAGCCATCCGCTGTTGAAAATGCTGTATTTTTTCCCACAGGTATTTTTGTCGTCTTTGTTAAACATCAAGGATCTGTAGCTCTCCAGGCTTATTTCTGGGTCCTCTATCCCATTTATCTATATGTCCATTTTTGTGCCAAAGCCACGCTATTTTGTTACCATGGCTCTATCATATAACTTGAAACCAAGAATTGTACCTTCAGCATTGTTCAGGATTGCTTTGGTTATGGGGTATTGTCCCGTCCCCGTACGGGCCACCATTTGTCACGTCCCCTCTCGACCCGCAAGGAAGATGCAACCACCAGTCCTTCTAACAGCAGTTTATTCAGGAACCTTGAACAATCTTCATCATCTCCCTCTTCATCTCCCTTGTCATCTCCCTCTTCATCTCCCTCTTCATCTCCCCCGAGCCCTGGGATACACGAGCCCTTTTATACTCTTATCCACTCCAATCGCAGCAGGCCACATCACCTCACCAGGCGCTCGGCCTCAGCCAACCAGAGAGTGGGAATATATCACCACCAAATATGGACTTGTTTACCACAGGCTCCATAGCCAACAGGTGCCATCTTTAAGGTGCGGCTTCAGGTAGCCCAGGGGAGGGGCCATGGCCTCCTACAGGGTATCTTCCACACTTCCCTGAGGATTTTAGAAATTTTAGGGACTTTAGGCATATGATAATAATCCTCAGGAGGCTGAGAAAAGAGGATTGCTTGGAGTTTGGGGCTAGCCTGGCATACATAGTGAGTTTCAGGACAATCTGAACTATGATGTGAAATTCTGTCTCAAAAACTAAGAAACAAACTATAACAAACAAATCCTACTTATAATAGTTTTAAAATATGTAGGAACTGGGTAGTGGTGAAGCACACCTTTAATCCAAGCACTCTGGAGACAGAAGCAGTCACATCTATGAGGCTGAGGCCAGCCTACGCTATAGAGCACGTTCCAGGATTATTATCAAACACCAAAATTCCAGCTACAAATGGTGTTTCTCCATTGTTTTCTTTCTCAGAAAGTTTGAGTATATTTAGAAAAACCACTAGTTTTTCTTTGTTAATTTTTAAACCTGTTGCTTCTATCTTCATCCAATTTGAGAGGTTTTTGGTGGAGTCTTTCCTGTGGTCTGAAAACACAGATAATCTGACATCCTTCCCTATTTATGCCCATCTTCCTTCTTCTTCTTACTTTGCTGTGCTAGCTAGGATTCTGACACTATACTGAATAAATGTGAAAAGGAGAAGCCCTGTGCTCTCCTTACAGATTCTAGAGGAAATGCTCTCAGATGTGTCCTTCCAGCATAATGTTAGATAAAGGCTTGTCGTATGTAGCCTTAATTATGCTTTATCATGAAAGGACATTCTAAAATCCACACTAGACTTCTTAAATGTCATTTTTCTGCTTAAAACTATACAATGAGTTCCACTGCCTTTAGAATGTAACCCACTGCCCCTATGTGATGTCATGTGTCCCCCTCCTCTGACTTCCAGTCTTTGTCAATCTGTGCACATATCAAATTCTGTCTCCTCAGCATCTTTGCGTGCAATGCCTGTGGCCAGGATAACCACACACGTGCTTCTCCTCTTTATTCAAGTACCTGCTTAATGTCACCTTCCCACCTAAATCAGCACCCACACTCCATTGTCTAAACTTCATTCTTCTCTGCACCAATTCATATGAGACTTTCTATCCATACCTGTTTGCACATTAATTTTCTGTCTTTTGCACTATTGTAGAAAGGCCCATGAAGATAGAGATGCTACCATTTCTCATACCCATTTTCAGGGCACAGAGCTAAGTAACACAGAAAGTAGGGGCTGATTTTGTTGACTTTAAAAAGCAAGATGAACAGAGAAGCTGGGTACTGGGTCAAGGGGTAGAGAAGGAAAAAAAGGCTTCTAAAAAGTAAAGCTGGTGTGGTGCCACGGGCTGGACTCAGTGGGTCCCTCAACCCATGGGGAATAAAGGTCCCAGTATTCAGGTAGATAAGGAGTCGGTGGGGTGACAAACAGAAGCGAACACAAGAGAGTGTTGATCTGAATGTAATTTCTCAAAGCAAGTGTCAGACATATTACAGAAGGAGACAAGGAAGTTAAGTGATGCATTAAGGTCATCCAAGGTACATTGAGGTTACCTGATGCAAACTGACTTTTACACCAAAAAGAGGAATGCATACATAAAAGTCAACAGGAATCAGGCAATATATACAACTGGGATAAAAATCAGTATTAACAACCGGGATCAAAAGAAGCCCCACCTAAGGTCAGCTTATTCTTAGAAGCCAGGGGCAAGGGCTTCATGCCCTCGCCATAGCTCCAATTCTAGTCTATTGTATAATCCACCTTTCCCTTAGGCCATTGTAAATTCCTGTGTATGGGAGTGGCTTAGCTATTGTTCTAAGTATTTACTCTAGTTCCTTCTTAGACCACAACCTTCCTTCTTCCTAAGCCATTGTAAATTCCTGTATATGGGAATGACTCGGCTGTTGTTCTAAGTATACTTTGTAGACTAGCCCTGAGATTTCTAGCTCTATTCCAGTAAATTGTAATGCCTGATTTCTTTCACTGTCTCTCTGTCAACACTGGAGGCTTTTCATCTGAATGAGTAGCATTCTTACAAGAATCAAAGTCTAAGGTTGGCTCAATGACTTACTAGGATATTGGAACACTGGTGGAGGCTAATCTAACTTAGCTATATGTCAAAAATCATTCCTTAGAGTCACTTATAATAAAACGATATTGAAGGAAAGCACACAGATCTGTTCACTGACTAATGCAAGGACAGGTTTGGAGCATTCTTGCTACAGGATGCCAAGGCTCCAGGAGACTAAGTATCCATGAAACTTTTTACCTCAGAACTCCATCCAAGCTTTTGGAGCTGTCACACAGTTACCACTGGAGTGGGTGTGGCAGTGGGGCTGAAGAGAGTTCTGCAGTGGTGATCAATGGCTGCTCCTCCAGAAGACCCAGGTTCCATTCCTAACACTTCACAGAGCCGCACAACTGCCTGTGAATGCAGTTCTGGGGAACAAGGTGCCCTCTTCTGGCTTCCCTGGATATGATGTGCACAAGTTGTGCAAACACACATTCAGGTAAAACATGCATACACACGAGGAAGAAGAAAGGGAAAGAAAATAAATAATAAGCTGCTATGAGTTAAGTTGTCTTATGACAACCCTGCTACGACGTGGTACTAAGATCACATAGGTTGGTCGAGACCAAAGGCTTTTTACTTCTTTTTTTTTTAATTCATTTATTTTATATATGTGAGTAACACTGTCTCTTCAGAGACACCAGAAAAGGGAATCAGACCCAATTACAGATGGTTGTGAGCCACCATGTAGTTGCTGGAAATTGAACTCAGGACCTCTTGAAGAGTACTCAGTGCTCTTAACCACTAACCCATCTCTCCAGCTCTCCCCCCTTTTACTTTTTAAACAGGCCAAAAATATTTAAAAGACAGCATGCGCTTTGTCTCCTTGGCCATATTGACAGAGAATAGCCTGTTGCATATACAATGTGGGCAGGCTTTACCCTAGAAGGTCCTGAATTCTATCCATGAACCATGAACCTCTGAGGAAGATTGCCTGAGTCACCCAACAGGTGGGTGTAAATTGAGTCAGAGTCGGGGAAGATCCTGAAGTAACTCACTTCTACTTCGCTCTGTGGCAGAGGAGCAATGACTGCTTCCCATCTGTTCTCTTGCCAAGAGCCATTTTGGGCTCACCACCGCTTCAGACAAGGCTGTATTTCCTCGGCGAGGATCATGATGCTTGGGAGACTTTGAGATTGAAAGTACCTTCTAAACACTGAGGTCGAGCCCGTTTGATTCAGATTCTTCGAACTCTGTAAACTCGGAATTTATCACCAGTTTTATTGGCTGAAGCCTCTCAGGGCCAACTGTGGAAAGCAGTTAGCCAAATAGTGGAGGGAACATGGGCAGAGAGTCTGACCTGGATAGATAGTTAGGCATTATCCACCTGGCTGCATACAAGACCTCAGCACTGTTATTTTTCCCATCTTAAAAAAAAAAAAAAAATGAAATGTAATTTGTACTCACACAAAAATTGACCCTTTTGCATATATCTGAGGTATTTTTTTTAAACCACATAAAATTATATAATCACAACCAGGCTTGGTAATACACAACTGTAACCCCGGCACGTGAGAGGCAGAGGCAGAAGGGTCAAGAGTTCAAGGTCATCTTGGTTCTATGGCAAGGCTAAGGCCAGAGCAAGTTGCCTGAGACTTGCCTCAAAACCAGCAGCGAGTGATAAAGAGCCATTGCGATGGTGAATTCTCAAAAACTTGGAAGATTCTACACAAGAATGGGCCCATCAATGCCTGATCAGGCTTGGATGGGAGGCAGGGATCCCCACCCCACTGCTGAGATATTTTCTACTGACATATTCAGGGAAAGGGGGAGTCACTGGCTCAATACTTATACCCAGCAGTGACCCCACTAGGCTCTAATGGCTAATCCCAAACCAGCGATCACACAGATTCCCCTGTTTACATTAGATGGGTCACTAAACAAAGAGAAAGGTCCTAAATGAGGATAGGGGTGGGAGAAGGTATTGATAGAAGTGAGAAGGAGGAAGGATGGGGGGTGGTAATCATGTTTTATGGACGTGTATGAAATAGTCAAAGATGTGACTGTTACTAATAATTTTAGAACAACAAAATAGCAATGATATCACTATCATGATCCGAACACTCATCAGTTCCACAACCTCTAACATCATCTTAGTTTCATCTCGACCAGAGTCGAGCTGTTCCCAAACCCAGCCCCTGGAAGCTCGCCTGTCTGAGAACCTCAGATAAATAGGGCCACTTACATGCACGATCACCTCCTGAATCTGATCATTTGGTTTTTTTTTTTTCATTTAACATAATACATTTGAGATCTGCTTGTGTTTGTGGGCACATGGCTAATTTGCTTCATTTCATAGCTGAATAAGAGCCCACTGTGCTTCTCCATTTGCTAGCTGATGGACATCTGCGCTGTTTCATTGGTGGTAAAATTCACCATAAAAAATACACAAAAAAATATTCACAGTGAAAATCCACACAAAGGTCATTATGTGAATATAAGTTTTTATCACACTGAGACAAGTCGCTATTTATTTCCACATGCAGTGAAGGAGAAGGTCTGTCTTCAGTTGTACAATTGTTCTGTTACTGTACCTTACCTCTTGTCAGTAGGGAAATGAGTGGCTTCTCCTTAAACTCTTAACTGTCATGTCATGTCCCTACTAACAGCTGGCCATCTTTCTCGTGTGTTCATTTGCCACCTACATACCATCTTGGTAAAGTCTCAATTCCTACCTTTTCCTCACTACAAAACTAGGTTCAAGCTAGCAGTTTAAGAACTGGTGTCTGTACATGTGAATGTCACGGTCCATACACCTCATTCTGTTGACTCTTCACTATCGGGGAGGGAAGGAAAACAGGCTTTTTACTCCATGTTGCAGAGAGAAATGGAGGCTGAGAAGGGTTCTGTGGCTTGCCAACTTCACACGTGAGACAGAAGTAGAGCCAGAAGCAAGGCTTCCCAATCCACACCCTCCACAACTTGCTGGCCTAACGCCTCCAGAAGACAGGCAGGGCAGGACTCCACTTCACCCTCCCTGCTCTGCCCAGTTCTTCACGTTCGGTCTCTGGAGCCTAACCCCCAGTAGATGCTCAGGGGACACTCTATCAATGAACTGTTTGTCCCTGACTTTTCTACTACCTCGGGGATTCTTTTTTAAGTGAGAATTTTTCTTTGTACTATATGCTTCTTAAAACTTATGAAACTAGCTTCAATCCTTCTGCTCAGCCTCCCAAGTGTTGTCTGTAATTCCAGGCATAAACCACTTCACCAAGTGATTAGGGCGTTGTTGTTGGGGGGGTTGTTTGTTTGTTTTTGCATTTTAAGTAGCATTAAGGACAACATCTCTTCCTGCACTGCATTTGCTGTTCAGAAAGATTAAAATCAGGTTCTGGCCTTGGGATCTGTGCTATGGTATCATTTGCCAGATTCTTTCTTACTAGCTGAGTGGTCCTGACAAACTTTTTTGTTTGTTTGTTTGTTTGTTTTTTGTTTCTCGAGACAGGGTTTCTGTATAGCTCTGGCTGTCCTGGAACTTACTTTGTAGACCAGGCTGGCCTCGAACTCAGAAATCCGCCTGTCTCTGCTGGGATTAAAGGCATGCACCACCACACCTGGCTGGCAAACTTCGTCATTGATTTAAGCTCTAGTTCTCTAACGAGTGGGATAGGGATAGGGTAACAAACCACAGTTCTTAGAAGTGCTGTGCGTGCAGATTACAAGGTAAGGTACAGCAAGTACACAGCAAAGTGCCAGCTCCAGCAGAGTACTCGCTGGGTCCCAGTTCCATCACTAGGAGCCCTGGCCCACCTGAGGATGGCCTTTCTCCTTGGAAGGAGCTGACGTGGTGCCTGGAGTCATACTTTCAAACTGAATGTGGATATGACACTTCAATAGGCAGGTACTGCCACTTTCAATGTTACAGTGTGACAACACCTAGTTTACCCCTTCTGATAGTGAAAATGAAATGTGTGTGTGTGTGTGTGTGTGTGTGTGAAGGCCAGGACTGGAAATGGTGCTTTAGAAAGGGCAGAAATACCGTAGAATAATTAATCTGTTCAGAAATTATGAACATATTTCCTGTTTATATTTTGTTATAAAAAGTGATGGTTAAACAGGTAGAAATGAACCTATATGGTTTGAACACTATCCTTGCAAAGTTGTTGTTTTTTTTTTTTAACCAAAATGACTTTGAACTGATGATCTTTGATCTTAATTATATTTCTATTTTCTCTAGTATTCTAAATTAGGAGCAAATGGATTCCAATAGAGCCACATCAGTATTCTCTAACCGCAGCTACTTGTAGCATTCAAACAGGAAACGTGTATAGCACAAAGTAGTCTCAATTTCATACATCACTTCGCAGAACAGTTTTAGCCAGATAGAAGTAAAAGAATTTTTGTGTCAAACTCAATGTTTCCAATATCTAATGTGAGTATTTTCAACTCAATCCTGTTCCAAGGAGCAGCAGTAAGAAGAACAGTTTCAAATAGATAGTGTTATTCCTGCCTCCGAAAGGTCTAAGTTTATTGTCTGTTGAATCCTGCCCATTTTTCCAGTGCTTTCAAAGCTCTACGCTATAACCATAATGACTGTCCGTCGGAGTCCAATGTTCAGATAAATGACATTTCAGAGTCCCCATTAGGAAAACCAATAGGTCTGCTTCTGATGGCCACTTCAGATGCAAGTCTCTGTTCATTGCCTCAGAAGAGCAATTGAGTCCCAATTCTAGAACTAGACACAACAAAGGCATCGAGCAGGAACGTGGTCAGGCCATTCAGCACCCTTCTCCATCACCTACTAGCTTGGACATGCAGCCTTTAACAAGTCACCTAACCTTCAATCCTTAGTGTCATCCACTGTAAAGTGTGTTAGCCTGGATGTGTGACGTGAGTTCAGTTCAGGGTGTCTGGTACCTCACTCAGTATGGCTCAGACAGCGCTGTTAGTGATGTTAGTAGTACTACCAAACAGAAATACTGCTCCTATTATCTTCCTGAACATCATAACCAATCAGGATAAGTGATGTAGAAACCCAGGAATTGAGAGTCGCCAGCCACGAGGCCAAGCTGGAAGCCTGGAGGTTATCCATGGTAAAGGAGGAATAGATGACAGGTTCTTTCTCCTGCCACAATCCCTGAGTCCCTTCTGAGAATCTCCCCACCTTAGTCCTCAGCAAAGGTTAATAGCAACTCTCCTTGACTTGTAGTCATGCGCTCCGCCACTGAGATATACCTCCAGCATTCTTCCTTTATTTGAATTATGTGTTCCTCCACTGTATAGATTTTTTTCTACTGAAGATAAGAACCATCTGAAAAGAGATTTACTGCAATAAGCACTCTATTCCTCACCAGTCAGATCCTTGGTTACTGTCATTCTGGTGATATTTCATAAACAAGATGTTGGAACACAGTCCCTGTATGTAAGACGTTTACTAGGAGGTTTTAGTGTGTGCATGGGTACATGCATGTGAGCGTGCATGTGTATGTGACAGTACATGAACACACAGGTGTGTGTGTGTGTGTGTGTGTGTGTGTGTGTGTGTGTGTGTGTGTACCAGCACATGAATACACAGGTGTGTGTGGGGGTGGGTGTGTATGGGAATGTGTGTACCTTTGTAGAGTTGGTTCTCTCCTTCCATCTTTACATGGTTCCCAAGTGTTGAACTCATATCTCCAGGTGTACACAGCAAACACCTTTCCTACCTAACTAACTAATCAACCCAAGGAGATTGTTTTTTTTTTAATCTCAGCATATAAAGTGAATTTAGTTTGTTAATATTGCTGCTTTCCTACAAGATAATTTAAGAGACCATTTATCTTTTAATTCAAAAATAATGGTACATGCATAACCTGTATTATATATAAAATGTAACCCTAGGCACTGATCGGTGTACAGCCTAGAGGAGATAAGAACTTAACAGAAAATAAAGTAGGGGGCCATGGTGGTGCATACCTTTGATTCCAGAGCTCAGGAGGCAGAGGCAGGTGGATCTCTCTGTGAGTTCAAGGCCAGCCTGGTCTACAGCGCAATTTCCAGGACACCCAGGGCTACATAGAGAAACCAAACCAAACAAAACAAAGAAATGAAAGTAAGAAGGATAAAAATGTGATCTTAACTTAAAGAACAGGATGTGTTTCTCTCACATTGTAGGTTAAGACATTTGGCCATCTATTTTATCTGTGGTCCTCTTCAGAACATTCCATAACACAGTGGTCAGTGGCCACAAGGATGAAGCCTTTCCAGCAGCTGGTAAAATTAATGTATTGCGGGAAATATTAAAAAATGAACTGGCAAGTTTCCATGCTATGCCCTGCTACTCTCAGCCCAGCCGGCCTGGCTGGCCATGCACTGGTGGGCAATGGCCAATCTGTTTTATCTTGTGGAGACTCTCTGTACTGGAGCTCCTGAAACATTTCCACCCAGCCTGCTAAGTTCCCATTGGCAGGTCGTTATCACGCCAGCCCCGTACTTCAAATCCCCCACGGACTTTGTGGTGCACTTCTGGCAGACCCACACTTTGCCGCAGTATCTTTCTCTCTTGAACCCAGATAAGCTACCATGTGAAGGAAAACACAACACAAACTTAGTTCAGAAACCACGGTAACCCAATCGCTGGGTGGAGCAACTAAAATCCTAATCTTGTAATCCTTATTAAATCTAAATCCTCCAGTGGTGAATCCTGATGGATCTGCCATTGAAACCGAGAGACACTCATAGCTACATCTTGTCCTCATACTCTCCCCGTCCAAAAAAAGACCTAACTCTCTCCTGCTTCCTGTCTTCCTCCATCCAACCCAGAAGTCCCTCATACTTGCCCAGTGATTGGCTCCTTTACTCATTAGGGATTGGTTCACAAGAAGTCACCTGAGTAAGACTCACTCCTTGTCCCCAACCCCTCCCAGAAGAATGGAATTAGCATCAGCATACATACAGCACCAGGCCCATCCACAACATTAATGAGGAAAGGACATCTGCAAAACTTCAAGGGAACTGACTCTGCCTTTGGAACCAGAGCTTCTGTCTGCCTCTCCCTTCTGATCCGTTGCCATCATCCTCTCTGTTGCTTCTTTCCCTCTTTCTGTATCACTCTCCTCCCCTCTCCGGACCTATTTTCTGACAATCTCAGGTCACTACCATCTTTCCTCTCAAACAGATACAGGGCACAGACACAAATTCGCTTCTAAGAGACTAGATTTTAAATGTGAATCTTCTGCCCTGAAGTGGTGTCAGGCCTTCCATTTCTATTTCTGGAACAGATTTCCATTCACTCATCAAACATTCATCAAGCACTCATTTTTTGTTTCAAGTACTGTCCTGGTTTTTTAAGTCCACTATGATAAACAAGACCAGTGTGGTCATTGTCTTTGTGAAGCATACAACTAGTATTTTAGACTAATGTCAATCAAGTAAATAGCAAAAAGGCATAAGTACTATGAGGATATAAAACAGGATACCATTGAAGAGTCCTGCTTACTATATACTGGAATTCTCTGGAATAAAACTGAAGAGACGGGAAGGGTGTAGGAGACTTGCCTCCTTATGTGAGCAGCTAGGAGTGCCTTCAGCAGCAAGCAGCGCAGCTGGCAGCAGCATCCCAGAGTGAGCTTCCCGTAACTGAAGAACTGAGCAGAGAGCAACTTGGGTGGAGGAGCAGGGGGTGAATGGAGACTAGTGAGAATGTCAGGACCCAGATCCTGCAGACTCTTGTAGAGTTTTAATCTAAAAGCAGTAAAAATCCACTGAAGGTTTAGACGAGAATGTATTTATCAAAGATGCTGTCACAGATGTTATGTGGAGACTCTCTGGCAGAACTCAAGCATGGAAGCAAAGAGTGGCTCTTATGGCAGCAGCTTCGGTGGCAGTGATTTCTGCAGCTCCTCCATCTAAAACACCGTCCCTCCACCTGGTGGCTGCCTTATGCCAAGCCAATCCCTTGTACAGACAGGTAGTGGTTCACCATTTCTATACTTCTCTGAACAGTGCTTAAATCAGTTTTTAGAACTTTTATAGCCTTGCCCCTCCTACCTTAGCTGTGTCCTCCCAGGGACTGCCCTGTATCTGAAGGTGAGAGAGGAGTATGTGGATAGAGTCTATGCATGTCTGAAGCCAGGACTAAACAGATAGATGCCTTGTATTTGTGAGATTCAAGAAAGTCGGGGACCTAGGGTGACACCATGTGATGACAATACCATCCACCAAGGAGAGACACCAAGGAGGCATGGAGAGTAGCTTGGAGGGCAGGTTCCTGGTGTTTGAGACATCGGAAGGTGACAGTGCACTTTTCAAGGAGAGATATCAAGAAAGCAGATGGAGGAACTGGGGTAGAGTCACTGGGGAGGACGGAGCTCAACAGGAACACTTTACATAGAGCTTTACAAGTAAGAGAACATCCAGGAGATGCTATGGTGAGGAAGGACTGCCTAAGACTAAATCCCTGATGAGGTCAGAGAACAGGAGACTAGGTGGCAGGAAGCTGAGTCCAGCCTGTTTATGGAAATACTCAGCCGCGGTATATGGAGGTGAATACACAGTGGTACCCTCTGGAGTTGACACTAAAGTACCACTGGGTTCAGTGGGGCAGAACACAAAAACTTCTCCTTTCTCCTTCAGTTAAGTAATTGGTTGCCTATTAAAATCCCTTGGAAAAAAATCTTTTTGTAGTAAGATTTGTATTTGTAGATAAGCCCATCTTCTAGCTTATCATAAAGAGTGACTGGAGATAGGAAAGAGGAGAAGGAAAAAGAATAAGGCTTCAGAAACGATCCCAGGCCAAGCCAATGGCAGCCGCCTCCATGTGTGAGTTAATCTTTCTCATGGTCTGACCAGAACTCTCCTGTTCAGTACCATCCACGTGGCCGATGAGATTCCGAGGAACAAATGTGAAGTGTTCTATTGGGAGATGGGGCCAGTTGCCTTTAGGCAGGATGGCCACTAAGGTCTGTGTCACTTGGTTTAATCTTATTTGCATGTCAATAGGCTGGGACAATTTTCTCACTCAGTAAAAAGGGTAAAGAAACCCAAATGTTACTCTAGGGTGCTCATTCGGTAATTTTGGTAAAGCTCCTTACCCTCTCCCTGCCTTCTCCCTGTGTCTCAGCTGATTTCAGGCCAGCTCATTGGCTCAGCCATATGTGATAGAATGGTGTGAGTACGAGTTATTACCAGGCAAACCGCCATCACCATGGTCCTGGGCACAAATTCCCCCAGGTCTTTAGAATGCGTGTTTAACTGTTTAGGGCATATTTTCCTACACTGGCAAGTTGCTGCTTTCTATCAAATGCTAGTCTGATTTTTAACTGTAGCCCACAGTAGGGGTTTTCACTGAACACATCCACTAATTCCAGATTATTCCTAAGGTAACCAAGGATACTTGGTTTCCAATGTGAAAAGATTCATGGACTTCAGTTTATGGAGAGAAGGAAGATAACGCTGTACCCAGAGTAACCTATTCAGATTTCTCAGCAAAGGAAAAAGTGTGTGCGACTAATCTGATAGTTTAAAGGTGGCCAGAACTGTTGGGTAAGACAGCAACTCCACTGTCCTCTTCTTGTCCTCATCTAAGTCACCGTCAGAAGAAATACCATATGCACATTTTCAACTTGAAAACAAAGCAGACTCCTGGTTTTCATGGACTGGATAGACTCAAGATCACTGGCCCCTGTTATTACCTACTAGTGGAAAAGAATCAACAGCCACCCAGAATTCAATATAAATGTGGCTTCTTTGGCCATATACCAATTCCTTAGAGAAAATAACATTCTGAGATATTATAAAACTTGAGATTTTTCAAAGGTCGTGAGACATTTTCCTCACAAATATCACGGGTTCCTGTATCAAATTTCCCTGCTTGATTTTGCCTTGGGGTAAGAAAAGTCCAGGGTAATGTTATTGCTCATGGTCATAACTAACTCAGTGAATCCTAACACATCTGCCCCCTACTTGGTTTCTGGCCAGTGTTTTGTTTTATGTTATATATACTTTTTAGAAAGTCAACAGAGAGCTGGGCGTGGTGGCGCACGCCTTTAATCCCAGCACTTGGGAGGCAGAGGCAGGCGGATTTCTGAGTTCGAGGCCAGCCTGGTCTACAGAGTGAGT
>NC_034591.1:15370966-15379537 GCF_900095145.1 Mus pahari
TCTACAGAGTGAGTTCCAGGACAGCCAGGGCTACACAGAGAAACCCTGTCTCGAAAAACCAAAAAAAAAAAAAAAAAAAAAAAAAAAAGAAAGTCAACAGAGTAAATCCTCAATACATGTAAAGCCAGGCTTTCTAGAATCAGTTCCATTTATCTTAGTCTAGGAGCCATCCATGTTAAAACTACTAAAAAAAAAAATCAAAGACAATGATTTTCTTTTTAGGGCAAGAGAGCAATAATAGTTTTCAGATGAATCAATCCAAATCCCAAGGTTATTAGGCAATTGCTGAGAATTATGCTTTGAGCGACACCTAACGGTGGAGAAAAATCACACACCCAACTCCTTTGAGGAGGGCTCAGAATCTCGCAAGAATCGCAGAAGGTCTGCCATGGTCTCTTTACTGCTGGGACCTGGGTCGCTGGGCAACTTGTATTTTCATACCCACAGTGAACTCTGAGAACCACTGATTTATTGCCAAGTCAGTGGTCATGCTAGGCGTGACCCCAGAAGTTAAGAGCAGACTGAGGCAAAGGGATTAGACCGGAGCTGTGCCTTGAACTCTTGAGCGATGGAGGCCCGGGTCGGGTGGGGGGGACAGAACCCCTGGGCGTGGCTGGCTGCCCTCTGGCCAATGGAGGGGTGTGGCGGGGCCCTTGAGAGCAGCCGCCTGGCTGCCAGCCCGGGTCCCCGGCATGGAGGGGGGGTAGCTGGAGCACGGGGACGCGGCGCACCCTAACGCCTGTGCTTCCTGTCCGCAGACGAACCCCACGCCTGGAGTGTTGCCGCTGCCGCCGCCCCAGGCCTGCCGGAAGTAGGCGTCTCCCTCGAAGACATCCTCTCTCCATTCTCTCCATCACATCCAGCCCCACCCTCCGACCCTTCCCACCAGATAGGCCCAGACCCAACTTGGGATATCCAAAGGGAACACGACGTTAGGAAACCAAAGGAGCTTTCGGCCGGCGGCCAGAAGAAGCAGCGCCTGGGGGAGCAGAGGGAGCGCTCGGCGAGCCCGCAGCGCAGTGCGCGGCCCAGGCTGGAGGAGGTGCCCGGCGGCCAGGGGCGGCCCGAGGCCGGCAGGCCCGCCTCGGAGGCGGCCGACGGGAAGGAGGCGCTGCGCGGCCGGCGCGATGGCCTCGGGGCCGCGGGCGCGCGGGAGGCCGAGGCCAAGGTGGGCGTGCGCTCGGGGGCCCGACCGGCAGCGCGGCCCACGGGGGGCGGCCCGGCGCGCAAGGCGACGGTGGCGCCGGGGCCCTGGAAGGTGCCGGGCTCCGACAAGCTGCCGGGCGCCCTGCAGCCTGGCGCCTCGGCCGCGGGCAGATGAGCCCCAAGGCTCCACGCAGGCCGATCTTCCTGGGTTCCGTCTCACGGCGTTTTAATTTATTTCCACTGTCACACGCATAGATCTATACGAGGCGCCGAAGCCCGGGAGCGCCGGCGTGCGACGCGCGTGGGCGGCACGGCACGGTGTGCGCGCAGGCAGACCTAAACTGATCCTAAAGCCCCCGGTTCCATGGTGGGAGCTTTGGCAGCTACGGAAGAACCAAAATCACGCAAACATCACAGAGAGACAGTGCAGTGTAGCTTTAGTTTCAAAAAGAGAAAAAGAAAAAAGTTCCCCCCACTGCATGAAGGATTTGGATGTCATCCAAACTTTATATCAAGAAACTGGACAAGTTCAGAGCAATCATAAACTGGAATATCGCCTTAAAAAAAAAATCAAACTGCACGGAGCAAGCGGAAACTGAGACAAGATTATATCTTTTAATTGATCTAAAGTGTTGTAAATAAATCGTTCTTGACATATCTAGACAGGGGTTAAAGGGTTTCTTTGAAACATCCAGAACTGTTCTCCCATGCTACGTTTCCATGGCTCCCCCTTCAGCATCCACCGAGGTATTAGCAGCAGCGTTCCCTGCCTACTGCAGGATGAGTTAGAAACCTAGTGAATTCATTGGTGTGATGCCTTTTTTACTGCCATTTCTGTGGTCAAGTCACATTTCTGTACATTTTCAGTAGTAGGGAAAAAAGATTTTAAAAATTGTATCCTAGGGAACAGTTTGCCGTAAGTCAGAATTTTGCAGGTTAGCTCGTAGATCTTAATTGGTTTTCCTCTAAAATAATGAGTTTGATAATCAAAAGACCATAATCTGTTTAATCGAGATTGACAACGCTGCAGTTCCTTCCTGAAAAGGCTTCCTGTCATCCCAGGCGCTCAGAGATACGTAGCTGCTCTGTTAGCAATCTTCTATTTTACCTATTTGATTGTCTTATTTTAAAGCTCTTCATTTGCACTTTGACAAAGTATTTGTCCTATATTTCTCAAATTAGAATCTCTAATATTGAAAGCATTATGATAACTAATTTATTTTCATTAAAGAACATGAGTCCTTTGGCATTCCTTTCTGCTTTCCTTATTTGATCTCCTTTTTGTTTCCACCTGGTTAGCTTTCGCCTCCTATTTGCTAATGCTTTTTGTTACACTAACAATCTATAGATGCACCTTTATGTCCCTGGATACCATCACAGGTCAGGGATTGTCCCTGCAGTAAAAACTGTCAAACGTTAACTTTAGTCAGCTATCCATTGGTATTTATTGTAGCTGCACGTATTAAAAGACAAAAATGTCTGAAGGCGTTTTGTCATGAATATGTTTTGTATAACTGAGGCTTCAACCCTTCGGATATTCTGCTCCTTACACCAGTACTTGTTGAGTAAGAGGGAGGCCGGGTCCATCGCGCCAGGTCACACGTAACTGCTGTCTCAATGAGTCTTCCCACACTCTGGGCACTACCTAGTTTAATTTCCATCATACATAAAGATACTTGTTCCACAAGCCAATATGGTCAGAAGCCTCACGTGAAAGGGATTGCGGCTTGTAAAAGTAATTTCCAAAATGAAGCCTGTTCATCATAAACAAAGCACAAACACATTTATACTTTTGGTTTAATCTCAATTCATCTTTCTCCCCTGGACTAGAATTCAGTATAGTTTGCCATTAATTTATTGACTCTGGGTTTGGACCATGCTCTGTAGTGTAGCTGCACGTCCTGGTTCTGTGTCCTCTGACCTTTACTTTCCATAGGTTACAAAAGGACAAACGTGGAGATTGCCCTTGCATCAACTCTAATTTGCACACTTCACAGCTTCTACTTGTGCAGCAATTGCTTTATGCGGCTGTAATCCATAACCCGTGAAGACAGCACATCATCTAAATCTCATTCCAAATAATATTTCTGTGTAGCGTTAGCTGTGAATTTACCCTGTACAGCTGTATCTCTATAAATATAATTCCATGTATTAATAGTCACAGAAAGACTGTAAGTGAGCAACTATTTTTATGAAACGCACCACTATGGATAAATTAACTTTTACAGAAATCTTGTTTACTGTATGATATTCTAAAACACTGTCAAATAAAATATATATCCAAAAAGCTTTTCTTTTTCCAGCTATATAAACTGTGTGTTAATTTTAATTTAGTAAGGACTAGGGATATTATTATTATTATTGTTTTGGTTGGGTTTGTTGTTTTGTTTTTCAAAACATGTTTTCTCTGGGTAGCCCTGGCTGTCCTGAAACTCAGTCTGTAGACAAGGCTGGTCTCAAACTCACAGAGATCCTCTGTCTCCCAGTGCTGGGATTAAAGGCACAGTGCCACCACTTCCTGCCCCACCCCACTGTCACCTCCCTTGGCTTTTTAAAGCTGCTTTTTTTCCCCATAAAATGTCCAAAGGATGAGTTTAATGACTGAAATAGAACTTCTTTGAGACTTGAGTCTGGATGCTCTGGCAGTACACGGGAGAACTGTTTGGGGATTTTGTTTTTATTTATTTATTTATTTAACTCAAGTAAACTGAAAGTATCCAGTTAGTACTATCTTTTGCTTAAATCACTTAAGACTTGGCCTGTGTTTCTGCTGTTTACTACATTGATACCTTAAACCCTTTTATGGAAAAAGTTACAGTATCAACAACATACATAGCATCAGTATTTAAACCCAAAACCAATGGCTGATTTTAGGTTTTACCTCATAGAGGAGAAAGTTGCACTTGGGGGTTAGTCATGGAGTTTGTGATCCAAGGGACCAGTTCTCAGCTACTGCTGCAAGGACTTTTCCATATTACATCAATGAGAGACCTAAAATTCCAAACCTGTCAATCTTTCATTTCAATACTATTTCCTTTATTTAAAAGCTCAAACATCAGTTTCAGAGAAGAGGGGCAGGAAATAGGAAATCAAGCACTATTTGAGATTGTGCAGTTTTGTCTTGCTTTTAAGGTTAACATGGTTAATTTACATTTTTAAGAACCAGTGAACAAGAAGACAAAAGCGCAACCCTGACAAGCCACCTGCAGGCTGCAGCTGCCTCCAGCCTACCAATTTGCAGCCACAGCTACCATGGAACACCAGCCAGATCGGAGCAGGGAAGCCGAGGCAGGGGAGCTGAGGCTTGGATGGAAGCAATGACTCCTGCAGACCCCAGGCAGGGAATCCTGTGGCCCACCTGGAAAAGCTTCTGAAACGTTGGCTAGCACAAGGCTCTCCACCGGAAGCCAACCCACCATCCCCGCAGCAGGGCAGGCTCCACCGGAAGCCAGCCCACCATTCCCGCAGCAGGGCCGATTTGCTGAAATTCAGTCCAGTCGGCTGACGCTTGTGTGGGATCTGAGTATTATTTGGAAGTTTATATTCTTAGTAAGTTTCCCTGAGTGTGTAAGTTCATATCCCAATTTATACTTTTCCACCCTTGTTTAGTTTTTTTTTTTTTGTCTTGTTTTGTTTGGTTGGTTGGTTTTGGGTTTGTTTGTTTCCGTTGTTGTTTAAGACAAACTCACAGCAAAATAACCAAACGGTGTCCCTACTAGTAGGAGGATTCTAGATTGAACAGACTTCTTCAGACAACATAGTCCCAGAGGGTGCCTATAAAACCACAAGAAATGAGGGCACTCTGTCCAACAATAGGCTCAGAAGCACATCTAGTTCATGCAGAGCCCTAATTAAATATATAGTGATTATGATTATTATTCGTAATAATAGCTATGGTTGTAAACATTTGTGCATAAACAGTAGGATAACACCCTAGAATTAAACAACTCTTGCTGGGCCTTCTGGAACATGTTACCCATGAGATGCAGCCATCTGAGATGCAGCCATCGGGGACTCTGCAGCAGCCCCGTCCTGCATCACCACAGCTGGGGAAGGGTAACAATACATTCCAGTAGAGCCTGGTTGTTTGAGGGCTTTGAGAAGGGATTGATGGAGCCCCACCTCCCAGGGCTCTGTCAGGGCGGCAGGGGTGTGTGTGGGGGGGGGGGTAGACTAATTCTTAGAAAGTAACTTCATCTGGAAAAACCTAAGGCCACAAAACAACTTTTGATCTCCTGAAAATGGAAGTAAATTTCCTAAGACTGAGGAGATGGTATGGTTCAGTAGATGGAAGTGCCTTAAAAGCCCTGGAACTCACAGTGAAAGGAGGGAACTAACTCCAGAAAAATCCTCCCCCATGTGTGTTCCTGTAGCACCCATACATTCAAATTCATATGCATAGATCATATACATGTAGTAGTAGTAAAATTTAATGGAGTTCATAAAACTCTAACAAAATGTGCCCATCCACGTGGAAGACTGAAAGACATCTTTGTGATTTCCTTCTAGCTGAGAAACACATGTCCAGGAGAGTGTGAAGTCTGCAGGCGATACCTAGGGCAGAAAACTAAGAATCCATTTCACCAAATCCTGTTCCGTTCTTCTGCATGTCTTGCCTCCTGCTTAATCTCTGGCACACCACTGTATCACTGCATGGTATGAATAATTCCAGGGGGTTGCAAAGAGATGACTGATGAAAGCAACCCTTAGGGAGTTATACTAAACTTGCAAAGCCAAGTACAGCAGCAGGGCATGCCCCCACCTTCATTTAGAGCCCATCCTTCAAGCTATACACACTCATCTGAATTCAAAAATTAAGTCAGGTTTTATACTGTATGTGTGATTTGGCTAAATCAGGGTTTTCCTGTTGAGCTAATCATTTGGCTGTTTGGCTTAATCACAAAGCCTGGTTTTAATAGGTAATTACATTATATAGGAGAACCTTTCTACAAATGGTTTTTAATATTACAGGTAGAAATTTAAAATGGAAATATATTTAAAGTATCCATGCAAGGAGAAATACCACCTTTGTAACATTAGAATCTATGATTAAGAAAATAGAAAAAGGGCTGGCTATACAGCTTAGTAAGTAGGGCCTTAGTAGGGCATGAGTTCGATTCCTGAAGCCTACATGAAGAGTATTGACTTTGAAACATATGTTGTCTGCTGACTTCCATGTTCTCCATCCTACATAAAATTAACAAGTAAATTTATTTAAAAAGAATGCATATATTACTTTAAGTTGTAGCTCAGCTGTAAGTAGAGTGATCACCTTGCATGTGTAAAACTCACCAGCTTTGGGTCTGAAAGCTGGTACATCCACTCTGGAAATCAGTTTGGTGGTTCCTCGGAAAATTGGACAAAGTTCTACCAGAAGATCCAGCAATACCTCTCCTGGGCATATACCCAGAAGATGCTCCATCATGTTCATAGCAGCCTTATTTATAATAGCCAGAAGCTGGAAAGAACCCAGATGTCCCTCAACAGAGGAATGGATACAGAAAATGTGGTACAGTTACACAATGGAGTACTACTCAGCTATTAAAAACAATGAATTTATGAAATTCTTAGACAAATGAAACTGTAATCCAGCCCCAATTAAATGTTGTCCTTTATAAGAGCTGCCTTGGTCATGGTGACTCTTCACAGCAATGAAATCCTAACTAAAACAGAACATAAAAAAAAAAATTAAGTTTTCAGAAACATTACAGGTAAACAAAATCCAGCCTATATTCTCAATCCTCTGTGATTTCAGAAACATGACAAAATGCAGAATTCTACCAAATTATTCTACACATAATTAGAAGAGGTCCTGGAGAGTCGGCATTTTGGGTGTTTTTTTTTTTAAAGAACACCTTGATTTTAAGAGGCAGAAAGGTATAAAAACAGCCAGCCTAAGCAAAAGAAAAAAGAAAAAAAAGAAAAAACAGAAAATCTATTTCTATGTACTTAGGAAACTTAAAAGGATGTTGGGGAAATAAGAAGTCAGTATTTGATTGAGAGGATATGGGAGTGAGCAAAAGTAGAGATTAAATAAATGAAAACAAAGCTCAATGCTGCTTGTGAGCCATGGGAAAGGAAAATCAGTATGGGACCCTGCACATCAGTCCCAGCCATCTTGCTCAGGGGTCCATGGGTGAAGATGAGGACAGACACTTAACATCAGTCAGGGTGAAAATAAAGAGGCCTGCGCTCGTGGGGCGGGAAAACAGGCCGACCCTGGGTTCAGCAATGGTCGGTGGTAGGGAATTCTAGAGGCACCAAGCCTGAGGAAACGGTGAAAGATCTGCCAGGGCTTCACTGTGGTTTGGGCATGGGAAGGTTGAGGTGAACCAGACAATAATGGTGCACTAAAATGAGCTGTGTGTTTCTGACTGCAGTCACACGCCGAACGGGGTCCGCCCTGGAAGGCAAGCTGGGGAAAGAAAAAGATGGCAGGGGAAATACCCAGGCTAAGACAAGAGATCCTGATCAAAGCCCAAGGTTTAATGAAATGCTCAGTTTTTATAGCGTGGGGAAAAGCCCTTCCCCCCAGCCCCAGTCTTTGAGGCACAGGTGAGAGCCTGTGGGTGGGGCCGTGAGAGTGTTGTCTCTGGAACATCCAAAGGTCTTCTCAGCAGGCAATGGCGCCTCTTTGAAGGGCAGTGGCTGGTGTAAACAGTAGAGCAGGCATGGCAGATCTGAAGATTACCACTACAGGTGGTTCTTAGTGGCTGCAGAGGGCTGGGAGAATTCTACAAAAACGGGTGTGCTTCAGAACTGGTATGGATGAAGACCAAGGCTTTCCTACCCCACCTCCAGAGTCTAATGTTATCAAGTAGGATGGGCCCCGGGGAATCAAGATTTTTAGAAAAAGTTCTCAAGTAGCTTTAATTGCAGAACAGCACAAGCTGAAACCTACCATCTTAGAAGGAGGGAGGGAAAGATACTGTTTTAAAGGTAGAAAAAGGGGAACAGCTACACTTTGGAGGCTGGTGCAGAAAGATAGGTCAAGAAGGAGTCAAGTTAGTGAGAGTAGACACTGCAGCCATGTCATTCCAGGGACAGTATGGTTCAACAGATATGAAATGACTGTTAGCATCCACACCTGCAACAGTACCACTCGAGATGGAGCCAAGGACTTTGATTAGTGGAGGATCCAGAAAAACTTTGGTAAGGAAGCAGGAGCTGTGGTGACCTGGGGCACTGTCAGCTCAGAGGGAAGGTTGGACAGCAGGTGACGGCTACTTTTGGTCCAGATGCAATGTTTTCCCTGCTTTTAGCTCAGATGGTGACACAGGGAAGGGGACAAAAAAAGGGGGATGTGGATGTCAGAAGTCCCAGGGGAATGGGACCTCATAAAACTGCAAAGCTTTTGTAAGGCAAAAGACACTGTCAACAAGACAAAAAGGCCACCAACAGATTGGGAAAGGATTTTTACCAATC
>NC_034591.1:15380842-15382044 GCF_900095145.1 Mus pahari
GGGAGTGGGTGGGTAGGTGAACAGAGGTGGGGGGAGGGGTATGGGAAACTTTCGGGATAGCATTTGAAATGTAAATAAAGAAAATAATAATAATAATTAAAAAAAAAAAAAGAAGTCCCAGGGGAAATGGAGGGAAGGAAGAGAGCCCGGCTCACACAGGGATGGGGAGATGCTGAAAGAAATGGTAAAACCTAACAGATTTGGGGAAACACTGGGTCACGGAAAGAGAACAATTAGAGTAAAGGAGTTCGCGTCACACAGCAGAAATCTGCCTGTAGGTTACAGACAACACTGGACATGAGAAAAGAATGAGGGGTGTTTCCTAGAGGTCTCATCAAGAGAAAACAAAAGGAGGCAAAAGAGCAATGAAGACTGAGGACCTTCCTGGAGCCAAGGCAGTTCCAGGTCTGCCTTAGGACAAAGCTTGGCATTTCCTAAATATTTGCTCTATACAGCTATTGAGCAAAAGAATGTTCTTGGGAAACAGCATCCTGTAAGCAATAAGCAATTTAAAGCCCAATCTGTCCGAGCATGTCCTGCTTCTGAAATCTGTTAGGTTTCAAAGCAGGAGAGGCTCTCCTTGACACTCCCTGGGGCCCTTGCTCACAGCTCACAGGCTCCTGTGCAGACCTGGTCCCACCCCAGGGCTAAGAGCACGTGCATGACAGACAGGGCTACCCGGCATTAGAATGACTAAGTTATGGCTCTGGATGTTTATAGAAACTAAACCCTTCCAATAGGGCATTGCGAATATTTCCATTTGGTCCTCTAACTACATAAAATGGAAATAGAAAACAATTATTTTCCAGACATGAAAAAGCCACGTGCCTGGAGATGAACCAACGTCACACAGCTAGAGAGAAGCCCAACACACAGCCTCCAAATGCAAAGCCAAGAAGAAGGGCCAACAGGGTGGGCAGATGATAGGGACTCACAAAAAGACTGCTTGGAAGGGAACACAGACAGCGAGGGATCCCAGGTACTGTGGTGCCAAATGTGAGGGCCTTCTGAAGTCAGGTGACTAAACAGAGCTCTTTTTTTAAAATTATTTTATTAGATATTTTCTTCATTTACATTTCAAATGCTATCCTGAAAGTTCCTTATACCTCCCCCTGCCCTGCTCCCCTACCCACCCACTCCCACTTCTTGGCCCTGGCGTTCCCCTGTACTGGGGCATATAAAGTTTGCAAGACCAAGGGGCC
>NC_034591.1:15382219-15408746 GCF_900095145.1 Mus pahari
ACTGATTAGTTCATATTTAAACAGAGCTCTTAACTGAAGAACAGCAATGAATTAATGAAAGCATGCTGCACTTAAAAATATCTTCAAACTGTTTGTCTTTAGGCAAAGACCACATGCAGCAAAGCAAGTCCGAGCAAAGTGTAGCTGAGGAGGGCCATGTCATAAACCCACGAAAGAAGGCAGCAAAACTTGGGAAGCGTGAGTGTTTAAAACACAGGCACTACCAGAAAAACATGAGCTATGTCCTTAACAAGATACTCAAATGGTGGAGCCCATACTTTAACTAAAAGTCCTGGGGGAGAAGGATTGCTGTACACAGAAAAGAAATAATGCTTCCAAAGAGACACCACTGTGTGCTCCAGGCATCCATCTGCCCTGCTGGTTTTTAAAGAGGCAAAGGAAAAGAAGAGTCGGGATATATCTCCTCCTACTTCTTTGTTACTTAAGAATACTTCAGATTTTTTTGTTTTGTTTTGTTTTGTGTTTTGTTTTTGCTTCTGAAACTGGGTTTCCAACTCCAAGATGCCCTTAAAGTTCCTCAAAGAAGCATGAGCAAACAAAGTTGCTATTAGACAAGACAGAGACCATGCAAATGAAACCCCCCCCCGTCCCGGGGAGACCCTCGCTCAAGTCCCAGGATGAGCCGATGCCCCAATAACTGGAGAGAAACTGTGCTTGATGCAATATGCATGAGATTTAATCGGGACTCAGCATGCTGAGGTCGAGCTCATAACCTGGGGCAGAGGAGATCGACCCCAGCAGTTGCAGTTGAGTGTTTTTTAAAGGAAAAAAAAAAAAAAAACACAAAGAAAGGGAAAGATAAGACCACAAAGAGTGGGGAAGCTGAGTAAACATCATAAGAATGGAGATGATAGATTAAGCCCATCTCTTACGGAAGGGTTACAGGTTATCTTTGGCAAACATTCTTGGTTGGGAAGCTAAGCAAACATCAGAAGAATGAGGATGATATACTACTGCTCATCTCTTATGGAAGGGTTACAGGCCATCTTTGGCAAACATTCTTGGTCCCTTAAATAATGAGTCAGGTGCCAGGGTGGGTCAAGACCATGATGAGCCAGTTTCAGTAGTCATCGGTTTCCCAAGCTGAAGGCGAAAGAACAAAGAACTCCATGCTGAGCTTTGCTTCCAGGGGTCTAAGAAACAAATTGAGTGGGGTCTTACATCCCCTACTCCTAGTAAATAGTTCTAATCTTAGAACTAGACACTATCTTCTCCCTGACGCACTTGATCCTTTAGGGCATGGTACTGTTGTCTCAAAACTAAACGCTGCACTGTACCAAGTCTTGCTCTAATAAAGGCGACTAGCCTATCTAACACACATGGACCTATAATTAAAAGCAGAAGCAAAATCAAAAGGGGTCCCATAGGGTAGAAAGTAAGGTGATCAAGAATACAAGATAAGGGCTTTTTCACGAGTCTCAAGGTTTTCTGCGCGGTGGCGTCTAATGTAGACTGAATCTCCAACTTGGAAGCTATGTAGGGCTTGCCGGTCTCCTTCTCTTGAGTAGGCCTCCAGGAGCTGCTTCCATGCTTGCTTGCTGTCTCACCTACTCGAGCGCCTTGAGCCTAGAGAACAAAGGCTGGGAAAGCAGCACATCAGCACTATGTACAGAGGCTGTTTTTACCAGTGGAAGGGTGGCCCCCATAGAGTGATTTATATGGGGTCAATCCAAACTGTCCAGGGGTGTTTTTAACCCTGAAGAGCACAAAGGGAAGGAGAGCTATCCAACCACTAGCGCCAGTCTCCCCCTGTTAATTTGGTAAGGGTCTCTGTAATGGTTCTATTCATCCTCTCTACCTGTCCTGAGCTTTGGGGCCTGTATGAACAATGTAACTTTCAATCGATCCCCAATATCTTGGCCAGTCCCTGACTTACCTGGGCAACAAAGGCAGGTCCATTATCAGACCCTATTACCTTGGGTATCCCAAACCTTGGGGAGAATTTTTTAGGATCTTCCTGGCCATCACACTGGCCATCTCAGTCCTGATAGGAAAAACTTTTACTCAGCTTGAAAAGGTGTCTATAAAAACTAATAAGTACTTGTTACCATACTTGGCTGTCTTTACCTGAGTCTTCTCTCAGGAGGCATTCCGGAAGGATTAGCATTAACCAGCTGGCAAGGCACACAAAGTTTGACCACTGAGCCAGCCATTCCTGGTGATCTCAGAACATGATAAGGGGACGTTCTAACCAGTCTCTGCAGATGTTTAGCTCTTAGGTGGGTTCGATGATGCATCTGTTGGACGTATTCTAGTCCTTTTTGTAAGGTAGGATCCCCTTCCCTTGAGGTTCAGCAAGTCCCCTCTGGGATCCTAGAGAACTGGAACTGGTCTATCTTTTCATTTCTTGCCAGTCTTCCAGGGTGTACTGCTGCTCGGGTCCTGGGGTTTTGGACTTTTCTGCTACAGGCAGAAGGTAAACATTCTGAGCTGCCTGCTTGGCAGTTAGGTCTGCTATCTAATTCCCTTTAGCCACAGCATCTTATGTCTTTCTCTGCAGATGTCAACAGCCCTCCGTCTGTATATTTCTCCGTGCAGTGGCAAAAGCATACCTGCTGTCAGTGTAAATGTTGATAGGCTTCCCCTTTGTCATTCATAGAGCTTGTATCAAAGCCACAAATTCAGCTTTCTGGGCCGAAGTCCCTTCAGGGAGGCTGCTGTCCCAGATCACTTGCTTTCTGTCACCACTGCTGCTCCCACCTTCTGATCTCCTTTAACCATGAAGTTACTGCCATCCGAGTTCCAGCTCAGACTCCCAGGTCAAGGCTGATCCTTCATATCATTTCGAGTACCAGCTTCTTCTGCCAAAATGTCAGCGCAGTGATGAGTAGGTGAAGAGTCACCAGTCTCGGGCAGTAGGGTAGCAGGATGGAGGGCAACAGGGGGAGCAAAGGTCACTCGTTCAGTCAACAAAAGGCTCTGAGCGTTGGTCATCCATCGGTCAGGGGGCTTTTAAGAGCGTGGGATGCCACTACAGTTATTTGCTGTCCCAGAGTGAGCTTACCAGCATCCGTGACAAGCAGAGCTATGGCAGCAATAGCTTTCAAGCAAGAAGGCCACCTGCTGGCAACAGGGTCGGTAAGCCATTGGCCTTTTTAATTTTTTTAAAGGCTTTCTGGTGATCTGGGGTCCACACAAACACCTCCCCTTCCTTGGTTAGGGGGGTACAACGGGGCACAAAACCCAGGTATCCAGAGCCTGCGGAAGCCAGCGGTGCCCAAGAATTCTCTTACTTGCCTTGGTGTAGTTGGGGTAGGATCTGAGTTACAGTCTTGTTTCTGGCTTCCTTTAGCCACCACTTCCCATCTCGAAGGGTGTATCCCAAATAAGTAACTTCAGTCTGACACAGCTGAGCCTTTTTAGCTGAGGCTCGGTACCCCAACTCACCTAATTCTGTCAAGCACCTTGATCTTCTGTTGCCCAGGTTCCCCATCTGTCTAGGTCCTGTCTTTTCTTTCTCTCCTACCACGGTGGCCAAGATTCTAGTCAAATTTCTCTCTTGTCTACGATCCCTCCTGTTTTCTCTTTCTTCTGTCTCCCGCCTCTCTCTCTTTCTCCTCTTCCTCAATCTCCCACTTATGAAACACTTTCTCTGTCTCTTTCACTAGATCACATAACTGTCACCCTTTTGTAATACACCTTTAAATCTCTGAAATTTCTTTCTGATATCCAGGGTGACTGCCTTATGAAAGCCAGGGCCACTGAGGCCTTCTAGGCTTCTGAGGTAGGATCAATGGGAGTGAACCACCTGAAGGCTTCCACAAGCCTTTCAAGGAACACAAAGAGAGGTTCAGCCGGTCCCTGTATTACCTGTCTTACCTTAGCCAAATTAGTGGGCCATCTTGAGGTACCTCGGAGACTGGCAATAGATTTTCAATCTCTCCCTACCTTTAGCTGTGTTGTAGCCCCAACCAGGGTGAGTCAAAGGGAATCCCATGTCGATCTCATTTTGTAGCTGTGTTAGCCGCCTGTTGGCTCCTGGGATATTTTTTAGCCTCTAACAGAATTCTCTGTCGCTCCTCAGTTGTGAAGAGCGCCTGCAGCAGCTACTGGCAATCATCCCAAGCAGGATGATGAGAGAACATAAGGGACTCCACCAACCCTCTGAGGCCTTAGGGATCCTCTGAGAAAGGGGGGGTGGTTAGTTTTCCAGTTATAAAGATCAGCAGAGGAAAATGACCAGTACTGAAGGGGTTAAAGGTTGGGCGGGTCCACCGGAGTCGGTCCAGACTCTGCACTCTCCAACTCCATGTACCCTCATCGGGTCCGCCTCCCACCACCCGGAGGGGTTCGGGGTTCCCCGGGGGCAGGGGTTCAGGCTGTGAATAAGGGGGAGGTAGTAAACTAGGTCACTCAGGAGAATTCTCAATTTCAGGATAGATTTTTGAGGAGCTGATGGATTTGCTGGTGGCTCCAATTCAGGAGAAGCCTTCACTTTGGATTTTCCTTGTAACACCAAATCCAATTTTGGGAAGCAAAACCCAATTTTATCAGTGTAAACAATCCATTTTTTTAAAATTAACACCAAAAACATTACTTGCTACAAAGTTTGGCTGCTTGTTCCTGCACACAAACACAAAAAGGTGCAGCTCTCGGTACTTCAAAGAGACACTGTCCTAAATCCTATCTTTTGTAAGTCTGGTTTTTAGGATAAGAATTACATAGAATATTATCCAATTCAGGCATATCTTTAGAGACCTGTCTCCTTGGGTTGTCTCATGCTGCATGTTGTAGTTCTAAATTACTCCAACCCAGAGTTACCAGTTTTAAGCCAACTTTCTGTTACCAATGTTACAAATTTTTAATTATAACCAATAACTTATTAGCCAATAATCTATAACTAAGACATATGAAACATATTTATGGGCTGGTGAAATGGCTCAGTGGGTAAGAGCACCCGACTGCTCTTCCGAAGGTCCGGAGTTCAAATCCCAGCAGCCACATGGTGACTCATAACCATCTGTAACAAGATCTGATGCCCTCTTCTGGAGTGTCTGAAGACAGCTACAGTGTACTTACATATGATAAATAAATAAATCTTTAAAAAAAACATATTTATACCTTTAAAATCATTCAGAAACAAAAATGAAATGGCTGCATACATTTGCTTATTTAAACCAAACAAAATTCTTAATTTTTCTAGCTGTAATTTCAAGAGAGGAGCTCCTTGATACCTGATGAATACAATAATCACAAGCACAGAGATTTTTGTAGGAAAATCAGCCATCAGTTTTCTTACCATAGAATTTGAGAAGCTGCTGGTCCCTTTAAGAGCAGCATTTACAATCAACTCCTAGCAGGGCTTCTCCAGCCACACTAGACTCCTAATACAGGTGCAGGGCTCCAAAGACCAATTGATACTGTCTATGTTTTCTGTTTTTCTCTTCCGTGGGTTTTCAGAAGGGCAGGACTCAAGGGCCTGGCTTTGTTGGCACACCCAAGGCTTAATCCAGGTTGGAGGATTCTGTACCAGGTCTTGCCATTATTGTAATATACGGCTGTGGGTGAGGGTGCGATTTTGGTCCTAACTTCAATCCAATGGTTAAGAGTCAAACTTGGGGGGTCATCACAGTCTGTCTCATCGTCTTAGTCACGTACAGGGAGACAAACAAAACACACAAAAAGACTACAAAAACTGAGACCAGGACCCACCTCCTGCAGAATTTCCAACATCGAGAAGCAGAATCAGATGGCTGAGTGGGCACAAAATCTCTCCTCTCCAGGAGGGATTTCAGGTTCCAACTCAGCACCCAGATGGGAAATCTCCAGGTGTCCCTGGAGCTCCCTCAGACCTCCTGGGATGTCTCCCAGGGTGGCAGCCAGTTATCCCCGGACATGTCTGTCGATAACCCTCCCTTGCATCCCGGACAAGGAGTTCGTTGCTCTCACAAGCACGGACAACTGCAAACTGAAATTACCGAATTCAGACACAGCCGGCAGACAAAGACAGAATCTTACCTCCAAGAGGGGTCTCTGAGAATTGGGGTGGCTGCAAAATCCCAGACGAGCCCCCAACTGAAAGACACCCCCCTGCCCCCCCCCATTCCGGGGAGACTCTCGCTCAAGTCCCAGGATGAGCTGATGCCCCAATAACTCAAGAGAAACCATTCTTGATGCAATATGCATGAGGTTTAATCAGGAATCAGCATGCTGAGGTCAAGCTCATAACCCACAGAGGGGCACAGGAGATCGACCCCAGCAGTTGCAGTTGAGGGTTTTTTAAAGGAAAAAAACACAAAGAAAGGGGAAGATAAGACCACAAAGTGTGGGGAAGCTGAGTAAACATCATAAGAATGGAGATGATAGATTACAACCCATCTCTTACGGAAGGGTTACAGGTTATCTTTGGCAAACATTCTTGGTGGGGAAGCTAAGCAAACATCAGAAGAATGAGGATGATATACTACAGCTCATCTCTTATGGAAGGGTTACAGGCCATCTTTGGCAAACATTCTTGGTCCCTTATACAATGAGTCAGGCTCCAGGGTGGGTCAAGACCGTGATGAGCCAGTTTCAGTGGTCATCGGTTTCCCAGGCTGAAGGCGAAAGAACAAAGAACTCCATGCTGAGCTTTGCTTCCAGGGGTCTAAGAAACAAATTGAGTTGGGGCCTTACACAAACAGGGTACCACAGATGTACACACAAGAGGGACCCACACAGACAGATATGAAGGTCAGTATGCATACACCCTGGAACCCCACTTTAAATATTCATGAGTAGCTAGCAGATATAGTCATTTTTAAAGCAGGCGCATGTGTAGCCATCTTTCAGACTGAGAACAGTTAAGGGTATGTTAGTTAAACCTGATACATATCTCACAGGGATATTTACCAGTACTAGCACCATGAATGGAAAAGTATATAAACAATATCAGTAACACCCCAAATGTCCACAGAGTCCTTGGTGTTGGTGTCCATGGAGACTGGAACTCTGGCAGTGAACTATCCTATCAGGTTGCTGGTTTGACAGGTACAGTGTGCTAAGAGACAGAAGGCAAGAAGAATCAGGGAGCACCAGGTGGGGAAAGGGGTCAGGGAAAGCTCCTTAGGAAGGAATGTGAGGAATGTCAGGGCTTCTCACAGCACCCCCACAGTAGAGACACCTGCAGAGTCCTGTCTTGCAACTGTCCTGGTTTGCAACTGAATACTATGGTCTGGCAAGTCTTCAACTCCTATGGCTTAGTCACCCAGAGGGAACTGACAGAGCCCGGGAAGCACAGATGAGGGGACCTTGACAGAAACCAGGATGCAGAGGACCAGAGGAAGTATTGGCATGAAGTTCAAAGCCATACAGCACAGATCGTATAATAGGATTTGTCCAGGCCTTGGGCCTCCACTCAGGAGGTAGCAAGAAGCTGCTGATGTTTTGTGGAGAGAGGAGATGGGGAGAGGAAGAGGTTAAAGGACAACAGAGAATGTCAGCCACTGTTGTTTGGGGATTTTATTTTTGTTTTGTTTCTTTATCTTCCCCCTTTTTAAGACAAGATCTCTCACTGGCCTGGATCTAGCCACATAGGCTAAGATGACTGGGCAGGGATCTGCCTGCCTCTGCTTTCTCAGCTCTGAAATTACACGTGGATGCCACCATACCTGGATTCCCTGATGGGCAAGCAGATCTCTGAGTTCAAGGCCAGCCTGGTACAGAGCAAGTTCCAGGTAAAGAAAGGCTTAGGTCCAGGCATGGTGACATACACCTTTAATCCCAATGAAAGTAAAATCAGTTTGCAGAAGCACTCATGTTTGAAAGTGATGTCTAATTGAGTGGCAGGCAAAGTGACAAATCAGAGAAAGGTTTGACAGAATCAGATATGTCCAACTCATCCAAGAAGGGAGCGGAAGCTACTGAAGGGGTAGTGCAGAAAAGAAAGAAGAGGCAGTCGTTAGCAGGAGAGTTTTACAGAGGCAGGCGGAAGAGAGAACAAGTTACACACAGGTGAAGAGAGAACAAGCCAGAGAGTGAGAAGGAGCTAAAAGATTAGAACAGACTGCCAGAGTTAGAGGCCAAGCAGAGCACTTCAGTAAGAAACTAGGAGAAGCTAGATTAAATCAGATGGAGAGGGGCTTGAGCCAGAACAGCTGAGTTGAACCAACCAGGCAGAGCCCAGAAAGAACTAGGAAGGTGTGAGCTTGTTCAGCAGCAAGTCTCAGAGGCTGAGAACATTCTAGGCCTGGGTAAGACTATGCAGAGGCTAGGAGCTTCCAGGACTGGACCTAGGTTAGCAGATGGAGGCAGTGAGCCTAGGAGATGACAATTACAACAGAAAAATAAAAGTAACTTTTACGGCTACCCATTGGTACGGGTGACTTTATGTTAGTGGTCCTCTCTGGTGAGAGTGACAGGCTCTCGTTTTCTCTCCAGTGTGCAGCTGTGTCTACACAAGTCTGACTCAGGACCCTGTTATTCTTTGAACATCACTTGAGATGAAAGCCGGTTCCTGGGGCTTGTCCAGGGGCTTTTTCCAAAGCAAACCCTGTAGTTATTTCCCCTGGATTTCTCGTGCTTATACACAGACTCAGTCTCATCCTTGGAGCCAAGAGGACCTGAGCAGGCTTGACCTCAACTCTATTTCAGGAAGTCAAGGCCAGGACCAGAGTGATGACAAAAGGCCTCATTCCAGCCTTCCTTGCTCAAACCCCAGAGAGAGACTTTCCATTAATATCCTTGGCTCAATTCTAGCACACCGGCTCCAGCTGGTCAGAACTTAGATATACTTGGCCAACCCACTGTAAATATTTGCTAGAAGTGCGCAATAGTTTTCTGCCAGTTTAGAGCCCAGATTCCCTCTTCTCTGTTACAACAACCTCTCTTCCAGAACACATGCACACACACATGTACACACACACAAACAAATCCTTCTCATTTGATTTTCTGCCCACATTCCTGCAACACACATCAGCAGCCTTTGAGTAGAAAGTGGAAACACTTTAGGGTGAGCCATTCTGACTAGCCTCAGCCCTGCAGCCTATACCAAAACCTGCTACTCAGACCTTTGGCTGAGTGATTCAAGCTTCAGGCAGGACCTCTCAATTCCCAAGAGCCTTATGGCCTCTCCTCTCCTGACCCTCCTCTCAGCAGGCAGACACCAGGCATGAATCAGAGGCTGTAGTTTAATCCTGAAGAAACCACAATGCTTGCCAACCAGCCTAATGGGAGGCTGCAGAACCTCACAGGCAGTTCTTGGGAGAGTATCTCTCAATGATGACATGACCACAAGTTGAGCTCAACAAAGCTACGTAAGGTGAACCAATACGTGCTTCTCTTTAGCAAAGAATATCGAGACAGAGCAGAGCAAACCAAACCAATGTTCAGTACTTGTCTCCCGTTGTCTGTGGGGTCATATTTATACTCCTTCATCAAGTGTCCTTTCACGTGTTTGCTATATGCAAGCATCCTTTCACCTGTGTCTGCTTCAGGAAAACAGTCTTTCATGTGTCTGCTTTAGCAAGACATCCTTTCACCTGTGTGCCCCGGCAAAACATCATTTGACATAACTGACTTTCCAAAGAATCTAGAAGTTTCCACTTCACAGTCCCCAGATATAAATTCGCTACTTTTAATCTTTTTTTTTTTTTAACTACTGTTGTTAAATATCTTAAAAAAGAAAAAAAAGATGTGTGCCTGGTATGTTAGCACATGCCTTTAATCCCAGGATTAAGAGGCAGGTAGATTGATTTAAGTTCAAGGGCAGCCTGGTGTACATTGTGAGTTTCAGGCCAGCAAAGCTACACAGTGAGATCTTGTCTTTAAAAAACAAAAAAGTGCGTGTATGTTTGTGTGTGTATGATTGTGTGTATGTGTGCCCACTCCAGTCTGTGTGTGAGTGCAGGTAATCTCTCCTGTACACACATGCAGAGGCCAAGAGAGGATGCCAAGGGCCCTCCTCCATTTTACCTGTGCCTCCCTGAATCTAGGCCTCATGTTTTCCCAAGTAAACAGCAAGTGCCTCTGCCACGCTTAGACCTGGGGTTATAGGAGTGCAAGAAATGCCCTACTTATTACCTGAGTGCCGGGATCCAAACCCTGGTTGTTGGGATTGCACGCCAAATATGTTTAACTGCTGAGCCAGGCACCTAGAATCTTGTTTTAATCTTGAGTCAACAAATACAAAATGAGACTGCTCTCCCCTAAGCAGTGCCATCATCAAGGGACACAGGACATGGGCTGGGTGAGACTTAGGGTATAATTAGGTACAGGTCTTTTAAAGCATAAAGCAACAACCCAGGACTCAGTCACATATGTTAAGGGGTGGAAGGATGACTCTGTCTTTAGTCACCTGAACATGATGCTTAAGAAATGACAGGTATCAAATAGTTATCTTGTGACAGAAGAGTCACCCACCACCTACCTCTAAAACTTACTTCTCTCCCAGGGAATCGATCAGGAGCATTCTTCCATCTACTGAGCTGGAGCCTCACGGTCCTGTCCTCCTCGCCTTCTGAAAGAATAGCCTTAGCACCAGCGGCCCTGTTACCCTCCAGCAGTGTGTTAGGGTTAGGGATGCCAGGCCCCACCCAGATTCCACATCTGACCTGCTGGGTCAGATCTGCACCCTGAGAGAGTCCCCAGGCCAGTGACTCAGATACACATGGCCTTGGGAAGCAGGGCCCTAGAACCTCAGAGTCCATGACCTCCAGACAGCTGAAGAGTAATGGATTCCCAGCCTGCATACAGATCTCTGCCATTCATATTCCACTGAAAACTGATCACAAGATCCAGTGAGACCCTGGAAGAGTCTCTAATTAAATACTTCCGTTTTTGTGTTGCCTTGGTCATGGTGTCTTTTCACAGAGATAGCAAAGGATCTAAGACACCATGTCAGCTGAGTGTGAATGTATTCCTTTTTCTGACACAGTGTCTTAGTATTTAATTAGAGACATGCTCACAGTTTCTGAGTCCATGATCATCATGGCGGGATGAATGACAGCCCAAGGCTGCAGGTAGGGAAGCTGTTGATCACCAAGTAGACTGACAGAGCGTCTTGGGCAGCAAAAACTGGTTTCTGTCTTGACTGTGGTGGTGGCTAAATGGCTTTGTGTTTGTCAAAATACACAGAACAATAAACATAAAGATGAATTATACTTCAAGAAATTATATGGGAAGAGAATTTCAGAAAGAAAGTGATCATTTATGGTTACAACTCTAGGACTATAACAAAAGGGCATTTTATTCTCTGCAGACACCACTTACCTCCTTACACACACACACACACACACACACACCTGCACACACATATGTACACATGCACACATGCCTAAGCACACATGTACACATACACACACATGTACACACTCACACATCTGTGCACACACATACACACAGGCATGCACGTGTATGAGCCCATGTGCATACACACATGCACACATGCATGCTCACACACCTGAGCTCGCACATGTACACACATACACCCACGAGCACACACACACACACACACACACACACAACCTGCCTAGTTTCCCCTTTCCCCTTTCCCCTTTCCTTCATTACAAGCAGTTACATTGATCTTCTAGGGCTATCTGCCTTTTCCCTGCACATATTACCCTCTTCTGGATACCCACCTGGCTTTCTCCTTTATTTTTTCCTTCTGGCTTATGTTGTATTATTTCCAGTAATCGACTCATATTCGTAGACACTCTAATCTCCCTGGTTTTATTGCAGAAGAAAATAAGCAAGCTGACGCATTAGCCTGACCTATTTTTCTCCAGGAGAAAATTGAGACGGGATATGCATCTGTCATTGCAGATGGATCCACTGAAACATTATGGATTCCTCTCCGGCTTCTCTGACTAGAAGCTCTAAGTCATCGAGGACACCTGCAGAGTGCGAGGAAGACAGTGTGAGTCAGAAAGATAGCAAGCCTTTAGCTGAAAAGCAAAAGTCAAGATACTGACATAGCATCAGAGGTCAAGTCTGCCCTCCTGGGACCAAGCAAAGGCCCTATGGACCAAGGGAGAAGCCATTCTACTAATGTCTCTGTCTATGAATAAACCACGGGTGCGTAATAGACTCATTCATTCCTCTGCAGACAGCATTGCATTTAATTTTTCCTTGGGATTTAAATCACTTCCTATTTGTATAGAACATAACATTTGTATTCCGATTAGAGTCTAATATGGACTTATACTCTATAAGATACTCAAGCTACCAATCACATGGGTCTCTTTTCAAGCTGTTCTTTAGAGTTTTCTGATCAATATAATAATAATCAATAATACTAGACATAGTTCAGATCCTTGCTCTTGACGGCAGGGTATGACACACAATGCTTTCACTGTTCTAATATAATGTTCTTGTAGGATACTGCTGCATCAGATGACAAGTAGATCTGTCTACAACATCCCAAATCAAAAGCACTCTGGATATCCTGCTAATAAAAAAGGAAAAGGGGGAGAGATGTCAAAACACAGTCCGAGGACACCGTCGTTCGAGAATTCTGAGTGCTGTTGAGAAAACTCCGAGAAAAACAGGCAAGAGTCTTGTAACCTAAGTTTCTCCAAAACACAGAGTTGTTCTTAGAAAATGTTTTTAAGCCGCTCCCTAGTGTAGCAGATAGAAGTGAGTTTACTTCAGCTGTTATTCATGTGGTATAATGGAAAAACACCATTGCTGTGTGTAGCCTGTCCTTGTGAGTGAACACCTTCCTCATGTGATTCTTCTTAACCCTCAGGGTATAAATTGGCCAGACTTTAGTCTGTCTCATTTTTAGGCCCTGCTCTCCCAAATTCACACCACCAATAAGAGCAGTACACACCCTATTACTTATCTTTCACAATATATATTTTTAAAAAGGCAAGGATAACAGAGTGTTCCTTTCTTGATGGGCTCCATCTTATGGATAGGCAATGGCACTCTTGAAATGATGTTGCACAGTGTGAGACTCCATCTTGGTAGACCAGAGCAAAGGCTATTCCTTGCTGCCTTGAGCAGTAGGTGGCCATGTCCTGAGACGGCCAACAGAACTGGAAGTCCACTAGCATCTGAAGGTAGTAGTATCCGGGGAACAGCCTTCCAAAAGATCCTTAGTGCCAGCAGCATCGATGTGCTTGGAAGAGGATGACTCCAGACAAGTCTCCAAATGAGAATGTCGCTGGCAGACACTGCCTGCATCCTGTGAAAACCTGAACAGGGGGCACAGTTGAACTGGAGATGTAGTCATTCTTTGGAGGTTTTCTATGCCCCTTTTACTCTCAAATAACTGACACCGAGACCTGGTATTTTTATTACCAAGCTGCGAACCCAAGCTGGGCAGGTTCTGAGCTATTCTAACCTTCTATTCTACTTCCCAGCCAAAGGGCCCCTGTTACTTTGAGTCTTGCCCTGGCTTGCTCTGCCCCATATGTGTCCTCATGGCGAATCCCTTGGCAACCTGCTCATCATAACTCCTCCTACATACTCGGCCTCATGGCCACCTCCTCTTTTCCTTCCTCTTCTCTCTACCTGGGACCCTTGGCTGGGATCAGAAGTCCAGCCTTCCTATCTCTTCCGCCCAGCTAATTGGTTGACCAGCTCTTTATTGACCAATCAAAAGGTGATGGAGAAGAATGTTTGCAAAACACAGGGGCAGGTGATGCTTCATAAAGGTAACAGTACTGCAATGTGTACTCAGCTCTTTGCTGGTACAGAAATCAGCATTTGAATAACATAAAGACAACCTTTACACGGTGCACAAAAAGATTAGCCCTATAGGGTCCAAACTATTGGCCCTATAGGAACCGTGAGATAATAAAGGCACTTATAATTTTTACTAAGTATGTAGTCATTTGCTATACAGAAATATAGAAAACAGATATACCCCCTACCTTCAAAGAGTGTGCCATTATCCTTTCTCTCCACTGCTCTGTGAAAGAGGATATGACTATGTATCCCAGGCTGGGCTTAAACCATTAATCCTCCTGCCTCAGCTTTCTAAATTCTGGGATTATAGTACACCACCAGTACTATGCCCAGTTTACTTATAACCGTTTAACATTAAATGTTGTGTTTTGTGGAAAATGTAAATTTTTAATGTTAAATGTAAAACCATTTGTTCTCATTTTTATTACATTTTTATGTTTTTATTCTCTGTTTGTGTGTGTGTGTGTGCATGTGTACACAACATCTGTGTGGAGGTCAGTGGACAACTTGCAGAAATCAACTCTCTGCTTCTACTCTGTGGGTCCTAGAAACCAAACTCAGGTTGTCAAGTGTGGCAACAAGCACCTTTACACTCTGAGCCATCTCACCAGAGCATTTAGCAATCTTCTGTTGATCTCATGTACCAGGCTGATGCAGCATGCTTTCCCCCAGGACTCCCAAATGTAATTCCTACCAACAAAGGGGTTTGGGTCTTTCTCCCCAACCATTCTTCTCAGTGCCTTCAAGTGCCTCAACAAATATTTATTTGTTATGCTGTGGAAATTCCACGGCATACTGTTGATTCTGTTACTTCAGTAGAGGAATTTGTTCCACTCACATCTTTTGGGGGTGGGGCTGGTGGATGGTGTAAGATGCCACAAAGGAAAGGTTTACACTTTTGCCAGCTTGGTATTGGAGGACCACTTAACCGCTGATTGCCTGAGTTGCAACTTCTTGTAAGTCTGCCTTCTTCTCAGAGTAAATGCCCATTCCTCAGAGCAGCTTTCTTCAAGGCCTTTGGACTTGACTCACACTTTAAAGGTTTTTAAATTATGCATATGTGTGTGTGTGTGTGTGTGTGTGTGTGTGTGTGTGCGCAGGGTAGAAGGACCCTGGGAACTGGGGTTACAGGCGATTGTGAGCACCATATGGAATCAGAACCCAGGTCTTCTGCATGACCAGTGAACACTCTCAACTGTGGAGCCACCTCTCTGCCCCTTGACCCACATTGTCAGCATGCTTCACACCGTGTTTGAGTGCACACAACCAATTGGTTTCCCACCTCGTCTTTATTCTTTCATAAATCCTCTGCTACCTGCAGCTGCATCTCAGTGCTGAGATTTGTCCAGGGCCATTATTCAAATCAAGAAAATACCCCCGCTACCCCCCACTTGGCTGGCAAGCTTCCCCAGGGTCAGGTGGCCATTTCTGATGAATATGATGTCCCACCTCTTCTGCGCTTTGAGGAGAGCAGAGCCACCTGCCTTAGCCACCGGATGAGCTAGGGCAGAGTCAGCCTGAGCGGTCACTCCTCATGCTGGTGCAGAGCATGACCAAGGCCCGAGGCCTTTCACCATCACCCCCATCACCCCCTGGAGGTGCTCCTCTGTTTCAGACTGTCTACAACTAATCTTTACTCGTGGGTGTGTCTCAGGGGCCTAAATTGGCTCTGAACCACCAGCATTTGGTTCCTGAATCTCTGGTCACAAAGTGTTAAAAAAAAAAAAAATTAAGACATTAGCCACCTTATGTGGCTCTAAATGATATAACTTGTGAAGCTAATGAAAAATTATGGGAAAGCACTTTCTCATATAGCGCAAACTAATCAGGAAGCCCAGACAAGCTGATGTTGATGAAGTGCCATTAACTTATGGCATAAAATGCCACCTGCGGGTAAATCTGGGTCTAATTGCTTCTGCAAGTGGTTTTCTATTTATTTGGATGTTCAATGAATCCTAAGAACGGCGAATGGTAGAGATAGCTCCGGCTTCAATACAGGCTTGATTCTAAGTGCTTCTGTCCTTCTGAATGCAGTCGTACAAGATCATTTGTTAACTTCCCTTCTGAAGTGCATGCTAGGCACATTCTATACCACTCAGCTATCCCCTTCAGCCTGAGGTGACAATGGGCTGGCACCTTGATCCATGCCTGACTTGCCCAGAGTTAAGATGCCAGGGTGTGGAAGCAGGGATTCTGCAAGACAAAGAGGTCAGAGGTATATGGAGATCTGTAATGTTTCCTTCCTGCATTTCTCTGCTAAGGTAACAATGTCCAGAGACTGTGAGGGAGCAACAGAAAAACTCCCACGTGGGAATCTCTACAGAACAACTGGCCTAGGGGCGGGGGCACTGTGACAAAATGAAAGAGACATGAAACACTTTAATTAGATACTATCTTGCAGCAGAAATAACATGTAGTGAATCCCCCATTGCAAGTCTTTTTTTTTTTTTTTAATTTATTGGTTATTTTATTTATTTACATTTCAAACATTATCCCCTTTCCTGGTTTCCCCTCTGCAAACCCATCCCATCTCCTCTCCTCTATTTCTATGAGGGTGTTCTCCCACCCACCCACCCACTCCTGCCTTCCTGCCCTGGCATTCCCCTACACTGGGCCTTCACAGGACCAAGGGCCTCTTCTCCCATTGATGCCAGACAAGGCAATCCTCTGCCACATATGCAGCTGGAGCCATTGTCCCTCCATGTGTACTCTTGGGTTGGTGGTTTAGTCCCTAGGAGCTCTGAGGGGTCTGGTTGGTTGATATTGTTGTTCTTCCTATAGGGCTGCAAACCCCTTCAGCTCCTTCAGTCCTTACTCTAGCTCCTCCATTGGGGACCTCATGCTCAGTCCAACAGTTAGCTGTGAGCATCCACCTCTGTATTTGTCAGGCTCTGGCAGAGCCTCACAGGAGACAACTATATCAGGCTCCTGTCAGCAAGCACTTGTTGGCATCCACAATAGTGTCCCGGTTTGGTGTCTGCAGACAGAATGGATCTCTAGATGGGGGGCAGTCTCAGGATGGCTTTTCTTTCAGTCTCTGCTCCACACTTTGTCTCTGTATTTCCTTTAGACAGGAGCAATGCTGGTTAAGATTTATGAGCCCATTACACATCTTATGGCAGAAATAGCATGCAGTGAAACCCCCACCACCACCCCACTGCACAGTGTCTCACTTCAACCTCTACAAAGGCTTTCTTCTTCTCCATTTAACTGTGTGTGTGTGTGTGTGTGTGTGTGTGTGTGTATAAGTGTATGTATGAGTGTGTGTAAGTATGTGTATATGTGTGTGTATGTGTGTGTGTATGAGAGAGAGTGTGTGTGAGTATAAGTGTATGTATGAGTGTGTCTAAGTGTGTGTATATGTGTGTATATGTGAGTGTGTGTGAGTATGTGTGTCCTCTGGAATTCATGGGTTAGAAACTTAATTCTGAATGAAACCATGTACACCTTGTGGATGTGTTTAAGTCATAAGGACAGAGCCTCCAAAAATGGCAAGTAACATCAGGGCTGCAGGGTATAGTTGATTGGTACAGAATGTGCCTAGCATGCACAAAGATCCCAGATTTGATCCCTAGCACAGACAGGAGGAGAGAAACCGGAAGAGAATGGGTTTCCTTGTGACCTTTTCCACCCTTCTGTCTTGGGAGAAAGCACTGGGGTCACCTTGCCTTTGCCTTCTGCCCTGTGCAGGCACAGGAAGAACTCAAGCTGTACTTTCTCAGCCTGCAAGACAGTGTTTCTGTAGTTTATATAGTACCCAGCACAGCAACCCCAAATGGACTAGGGTGTCTGGACTTTAAAGCAAATCCTACAGTTGAAATTATTTTTACCCACAAATACCTCAGATATGTGTTCTCTTACATAACTAACTCTGTCAAGACACTTTCAGCCTTAGAAAATAGCCTAGGAATATTCCAAAGATTCTTCATGAGGAGCTGCTCTGAAGACATTACTCAAGTTTATTATTACCCTTAGAAATTAAAAAGGGGATGAAGTTAATAAAATGAGCTAACTCAACATTACCCTCCAGAAGAACATTATGAGGAGATAGCCCCCCAAAGAGGGAGCAAGCCCTCAGATCTTGCAAGGATTTGCATTAGGAAAGACAGCTGCCATATGTTAGGATGTGCATCTGTAGAAAGAGCCAGAGGGGGGCAGCTCAGTATCTAGAGTCTATGACTCACATATTGTCTTCTGAACTCCAAGGCATTAGTGGGACCCTACTTCCTAATCGCTGTCACCCCCAGCATACAGAGCTTGTGTAGGAGGCTCAGGATGGCTCTACTCCGTCGATGCCACTGACCCTGTGGTCATCCAATGGTCCTGGCATCTCATGCTGTGCCCTCCATGGCACATTAGCCAATGACCCCTCATAGTGCCAAACCTCAGCTATCCTCCATGATCCCCCTTCAAGCTCTCAAGCCCAGTGCCATGTGGAAGGAAAGCTCCTACACGTTACCAAGGTTAACTTCCAGCTTGAGATGAAGCTCTGGTCCCCCTGGTCTACAGCTTCTGTGTGCTGACCCTGAGGGAACAACCAGAAAAGTTTATCTCCATGATGCTGGCCTCTTACTAATTATAACTGGGTTTCCAGCCTAACTAACCAGCATTTGTTATCCTGATAAAGCAAAGGTTTCATTTCAGTGGTGCTGGTCTCAGGTTCAGCTGCCCAGAAACCATAGATTCTTTGGTTAAACGATAACTCCAATGGCTCTTCAAGGGCCTCTCCAACTTCCCTCTGAAATTTTATAAGCCATGTCTCCACTGTCTGTCTGCACTGCTTTCAGCATTACATTCGAAGTTCCCATGCCCAAAAGGCCCTGAGCACTCAGAGCCCCCAAATCTTCCATAACCTCTCCCCAATATTCCAAGGCCTCAAAGCCACATGGTCATGTTCATCACAAAAAAATTCCATGTGCTTAGTAAAAGTTTGTGGTCTAGTTTGCTTGTCTGCTGCTATGATAAAACACTGACCCAAATTAACACTGGGCAGGAAAGGTCTGTTTTGAGTCCTCAGGATACAGCCCCTTACTGAGGGCAGCCAGGACAGGTCGATGCCAGACCTTGGAAGAGAAACAGAGACCACAAGGAAATGAGGATCACTCACTTGCTTTTCTTGGTTTGCTCAGCTACCTTTCTCATCCAACCAGGACCACATGTCCTACACTACCCAGAGTGAGCTGGGTCTTCCCATATCACTCACTAACCAAGAAAACGCCCCACAAACATGACCACAGGCCAATCTGATGGAGGCAACTCATCTACCGAAACGTCCTCTTCCCCAGGACATTTGTTTTCTCTTGTATTAAGTTGAGGAAAACAAACTAGCATACAACCACATTGGCTGGAAAGATAAAGAAAGTGTGGTACATTACAAAACAGAATGTCACTCCATCATTAAAAGGTTGAATTCCTATTGCACGCTGCAACAGGTGAGAAGTGGGGAGAGCAGAGTGTTAAGTGAGATAAACCAAGAACCCAAAGACAAGTACTTCATGATCTCATTGTCTCACGTGGAGGAGACATGAGAGGGAGAGAGACTGAGACAGATATAGAGACAGAGAGACACAGAGAGAGAGAGAGGCAGAGACACCAAGAAACATACAGAGAGACACCGCTGGCAGAGGAGACCAGCAGGGCGGTCAGCAGAGGTTAAGTTATAGTAGGTTATGTGGAAGAGACTCTTGTCTGCTCCTGCACAGCAGCCTGACTGTACATGATTATGTCGTGCATATTAGAAAAAGTTGCAAGTACTGGGATGTTCTCATGTTAATGAATTTTCTTTTAGGAGAAACATGTTCTTTCCTGATCGAATATGACACAATAAATGCATGCATGAAAACATTACATGGCACCCTTTACATAGGCACATTTTAGATCAGTAAGAATTATTTTCATAATCAGCAAGAACAAATTTAATAATTTTATCTATCAGTAAAATAATTTTATCTATCTGAATAATTTTCATCTATTAGCAAAAATGCTTTTTTTGCTATATATATATATATATATATATATATATATATATATAAATGCATATTTAAAAGAGCAAACAATAGATTAAAAGATTTGAAAGATTAGGGGTGGGAGAGATAGCTGGCCCAGTCAGGAAAGTGTTTGCTGTACCCACGTAAGGAAAAGCTGGGTGTTGTAGCATGCCCCTAGAACCCTATTGAAGGGCAGAGAAGGGGTAGAGACAGGCAGATGAGACCAACTAGGGAGCTCCAGGGTCAATAAATACCCTGTCTCAAAAAATAATATGGTATAAAGTAAAAGACAAAGATGCTTACATTGACTTCTGACCTCTGCACACATCTGCACAAACACCTACACATACACCTTTACACAAGGGGAGGAGGGCAGGGGAGAAGAGGGAGGAGGAGGAGGGGGTCACAGAGATGAGATAAGAGCTTTATAAGCTATGTGTTAAAATGATAAAATAAGGCAAGTTTCCCAGGGGCAGGTATTTGTTTGGGTTGGCGTTCTGTCACTACAAAGGAGTACCAGAGTGGGCGATATATAAAGAGAAGTCTGTGGTCCTGTAAGTCACAGAGCATGACAATATGTCTGTTTAGCACTGGATGAGAGAGTTGCTACTGGGTCACAATATGATAGAGAACACATGGTCATCAAACTAAGAATCTATTGTCTTCTCGAAGACTGTGGAGAGCCGGAGCAGTCCTAGCTCTGCTTTCCCAGAGGAAAGAAAAGTACTTCTGTGTCCTTGCTGGTCTGTGCCAGGCGGCACTGGGACTTGAAAGGTTCTGGCTCCCGGGAGCTTGGGTTTTCCTCCAGAAGCTAGGGTTATCAGTCCCAAGGCTGCTGTGTGCTTGCTCTGAGAAAGCCTGTGTTCCCTCCGTGCAGCATTACTTGATTATTCCTGCTGATTTCGCCCCATTATACAATACTACTTATTCTGTGTCATTTCTTCTCTGGAAATAGTATATAAACTCCGGTGCTTAGTGATAAGTTTGCATGCTGTAAGACATAGCTTCCACGAGATGGACTCCAAATTTTATCTTCTCTGCCCTGTCTTATTTTTTTTTTTAATTTATTTACTAATTTTATGTATATGAGCACACTGTAGCTGTTTTTAGACACACCAGAAGAGATTGTGTCTTCTGATCCCATTACAGATAGTTGTGAGCCACCATGTGGTTGCTGGGAATTGAACTCAGGCCATATGGAAGAGCAGTCAGTACTCTTAACCGCTGAGCCATCTCTCCAGGCCCCTGTGTTTTTATTTTCATATCTTCTGATCTCCAGGCCCTCTCTCAGGATTCTGCCACTGAAGAATGGCCTGCTGGTCTGGGTTAGAAGACAAACCACTCCTTTATATCCCGTCAGTCCATTGTGAATCCATCCACAGACCTCAAAAGTTGCCACCTCTTAAAGGCCTCACCTAAGCCCTATTTTAATCCCCACCTCACAGTGAGGAAGATATAATATATATTTGAGATTATAAAATTTCATTGCAAGGCCAGGTGTGGTGGCTCTCACCTTTAATCCCAGTATTATTTAGGAGGCATAGCAGTTGAATTGATGTGAGTTTGACGTCAGCCTACCAATACCAGAACAGCTAGAACTACACAGAGAAATTCTGTCTCGAAAATCCAACCAACCAACTAAAAGAAAATATCCTTGCCTTCCTCCTTTTTCTCCCCCAGCCCCTATGTGCCCACTCTTGCTTTTCTTCAAATCCATTACTTTTCTCTTTTTTATATTCCAACGGCATTGCCCCCTTCTTCCTCTCCTTCCAGCCCTCCCACCACACACACCTTCCCTCTGCCTCTACCTCTCCTCCTCCTCCATATCCCTTCAGAAAAGGGAAGGCCTCCCCCATGGCTATCAACCCGACATGGCACATCAAGTTGAAGTAAGAGTAGGCTCCTCCCTTCGAATTAAGGCTGGACAAGGCAACTCAGTAGGGAAAAAAAAGCAGGGGGGAGGGGTCCTAAAAGCAGGCAAAGGTGTTAGAAACAGCCCCTGCTCCCTCTGTTAGGAGTTCCCCAAGATCAAGCTATACAACTGTAACACGTGTTCAGAGGCCTCCGCTGGGCTTCTGGTTGGTGGTTCCGTCTCTGTGGGTTAGTTGATTCTGTGGGTTTTCTTGTGGTGTGCCTGACCCCTCTGGCTCCTACTATCCTCCTTCTCCCTTCTTTTCAGGATTCCCCAAGCTCTGCCTAATGTTTGGCTGAGGGTCTCTGCATCTGTTCCCATGGTTGCTGGATGAAGCCTTTCTGATGACAACTGAGCTAGGCACTGGCCTATGAGTACAACAAAACATCATTAGGAGTCATGTCATCGATTTTTTTTTTTTTTTTTTTTTTTTTTTTTTTTTCTTTTTTTTTTTTTTTTTTTTTTTTTGCCAGTCATGTTTGGTTCTATTCTAGGTCTCTGGGCTTTCCAGCCTCTGGGTCCTGGCCATCCAGGCAGTGTTAGGGGTAGGCTCTTGTGGCACATGTCTCAAGCTGGACTAGTCATTGGTCAGTCATTCCCACCATTTCTGCATCACCTTTACCCCAGCATATCTGTAGGCAAGACAAATTGTAGATGGAAGGTTTTCTGGCTGGGTTGGTGTCCCAGTCTCTCCACTGGAAATCTTACCTGGAGGCAGTGGATGTCCAGCCAGCTCAGGCTCCGGATCCCCCATTGCCAGGAGTCTTCTAGGGTCACCCTCACAGATTCCTGGGAGCTTCCGTTGCACGAGGTTTCTAGCTCATCTCCAAGATGTCCCCAGTTCTAGTTGTCTCTTCTAGTACTCTTGGGAGAGAGAGTTTTGGTTCCTTTTTAAACCCACTTCTGATATATATGTTTTTGTTTTAATTTCAGGTGTGGGGTATAGGACTGCTTCAGGTTTGTCCACAAACACTATGCCGGTCTCATTCCCTAGGAGCAGTGTCAATTTGGCCAGCTGCAGATAGTTCATGTTTGAAATTTTGGGGACTCTTGGGAGGGTATAAATATGAGAGACCCCCAAGAGGGCCAGGGCAGCTGGTGCTCCCCTTGCTCTGCTAATCCCTGCTGTTGCTGCTACTCCCTGCTGCTGCTGCTGCTGCTGCTGCTACTCCCTGCTGCTGCAGCTGCTGCTACTCCCTGCTGCTGCTGCTACTCCCTGCTGCTGCTGCTACTCCCTGCTGCTGCTGCTGCTGCTCTCTGCTGCTCCTGGCCCTGCTGCTGCTATGTTTGCTATTGCTGGATTGTTTTTTCCAGACTATTGGTTGGAGGTATCTTGACAATGGAGATTGCCCCAAAGAACTTGCTGGCCCTGATTAGCAAGAAGTAGTCTAAAGAGGTCTACAACCCCTCCCCCCCCCAACCTTACTTCTCTTCTATCTAGTGTTGAGGGGTTTGAAAGGATTGGGGTGGAATAAGGGTTGTGCCGGTGGGAGAGATAAGAAACCAATAAAGTAGGGTCAAAAAACAAGTATGCCAACGACTGCCTCCCTCTATCCTACCCATACCTGGTCCCTCCTGCTCCTATAACCCCCATTGCTTACCGTTATAAACGAGACCAAGATGCTGGGTTTTGTGGGAAGAAGGCAGGGCACAAGACATCTATGTGCGTGACAGAGGCAGGGTGGTCTGGAACCAGAGGCCACCCATGAGTGTTTTTTCCTTAACTGTTTGTTATGTATGTGTATCCTTAAATATATAAATGCAATTTCCTCAGTCCATATGGTCTTACATTTATGTATGATTTCAGGGCTGAATATTTGGTATCAGATAACTAATTGTTAAGCTCTTCCCTGTGGAAGACTGTTTCCACTCCCAGCATTCCTTAATTGTCTGTAGTTCTTTTTTTTGGGTTGAGGCCATGTTACCATGTCTATTGGTATCATTGTTCAGGTCATGGTCAGGCAGCCATGTTGGTGGGTGAGACTTCACAAGTGTAGTTTCTCTGACATTTCTAGGAAACATAGTCTCACGGCAAACTTCCTTTTCCTATGGCTCTTATATTGCCAGTACTATACCTGGTACTGTAAATTTAGCCACCCACTCATGGATCCTTGGAGAAGAGCGTAAACCATCATTTAACTGAGGCAGCATAATCCCAGGGTTTTATTCCTGCATAAACATCATGACTAATTAGCAAGTTGGGGAGGAAAGGGTTTATTCAGCTTATGCTTCCACATTGCTGTTCATCACCAAAGTCAGGACTGGAACTCACAGGAACAGGCAGGAACCTGGAGGCTGGAGCTGATGCAGAGGCCATGGAGGAATGAATGCTTTCCCTGGCTTGCTCAGCTTGCTTTCTATTGAACCCAGGACCACCTGCCCAGGGATGGTACCACCCACAATAGGATGGCCCTCCTCCTTTGATCACTAATTGAGAAAATGCCTTCCAGCTGGATCTCATGGGGGCATTTCCTCAAGGTAGGCTCCTTTCTCTGTGAGAACTCCAGCTTATGACAAGGTGACACACAAGACCAGCCAGTACAGCTCCTAACTATGTTCTAAATATTTGTCTTTACATCCACAGATCTACAACCCTGACTCCTCATCAAGGAAACTTCTCTTTGCAACGGATGGAAATCATTACAGAAAACCACACCAAACCAAAATGCAGAGTTGTGAAGTTCATTCTCAGTTGATCCATCTACAATACAACTCCTGTATCTAAGGCTCAGGCATTGTTGTAGAAGCAGATGGAAAGATTGTAAGGCCTGGGAGGAACAGGAAGTTGGCATGACTTTTGGTGGAGACATTTGGGGTATCCAGCAGAGGAGCATCTCCCCCCACCTTGACTTATACCCCCCCCAGCACCCTTAAGCTATCCCAAAGCTCAGTAGATGGTCAGGTAAATGGGCAAGCCATCAGCCCAAGTTCAGGTCTCCATGGCCTGTCAAGGTCTCCTTCACCCCAAGGGCTTTGATTAGTTTGAATAGAACCATAAGGTTCACATGTGGGGACATTTAAGGTCCCTGCAGCACAAAGCAGCAAGAGTATGGGTACAGGCAGAGAGGGTGGCACCGGCTCCTCCTCCACAGTCTGCAGGAATGTGGGACACATCTCTGCACTGTGCAAATGAGAAGGTTGGGCCAGATAACTGTCAAGGCCTGTATAGCTCTGCTACCCCTTGACTGGCATTAAATATGCATCAGAGGCATTCGATGGGAAACAGTATTTTCTAATAATACTCACCTCTGCTCTGTGTGCACAGCCCTTATAACTTACCACATATACAATCCGTTTATTTACTCACAAGGCATAGCAGCAATGTCCCCTCTCATAGCTTTGTATTCTGTTAGTGTCCTCTGTAGCCGTCCTCCTGAGAGGGAGGCTGGAGCTGTATGGGAGGAAACGGTGGGAGAAATAACGGAGACCAAGACAGATACAGACCAAGGCCCCATATTTACTTAAGAGTCTGAGCTTATAAAGGGGGAAGGCCCATCCCCTGCCACACCAGGCTTGATGCTTTGTCGCCAGACTGTCAGCACTTGGTCTGCCATAGCTGTTAGCACTAGGTCACCAGTCACCAGGTTGTCAGCTCATCTCAGGAGTATCTCAGGTTCAGCCTCTCAGCGGGTAGCAGAGTCTCAGAGAAGAGCACTGGTGGCAGAACAATAGACTCCACCCTTGGTGGTCTCATTCACAGTGGCAGAACAGGTCTGAGTCAGCCTGCTCAAGGCTGGGGGAGGCTACAGTCCTCCTAAGACATCTCACATGACCAGAGCTCAGAGAAAACCTAAAACAAAAAGGAAGGCCTATGTTTGCTTTGGTTTGGTTCTTTCTTGCCTTATCCAGTAAATTCAGGTATTTCATGCCTAGGAACTGGCTCAGGTCATAGGACTTCGACTCTGGGGACCAGATAGACCTTTATCTGCCTGGATTTAGAAGCCAGCCCCTACTGACAGCACACTAATAAGAGGTCAAATGACCTTTTAGCAGCTGAATTAAAGGTCACTGTCACCACATCTCTCCCTGATTTAAGGGTTGTTTGGGATGTGATTAATCATAGCATGGCATTTCCCTCGCTGTCCATACTCAGCTTCCAAGAATCTGTGCCCCAGTACCTGTGCACACTGTCCTTGTGACAGAATTAGTGCCCATCATTTTCACACAGGTGGCACCCCAAAGCCTAATGCTCCCATTTCTCCTCTTTATTGCCTCTCACGCACAGTCAGCCACGTGTTTCACTAGATTGGTGCTGGCCTTACCCAACCGGCCTCATATTCCTTGCACAGTCCTCACCCATGTGGGGCGCATTGGTCAGGCAGATCCCCAGGTGCCTTCAGATCTGAAGTCCAAGGCCTGTTCCCTACCCCACTAAGGAGATGTCTTCTCTAGTCCTGCCTGGCTCCTCTCTTCTTGAGCACATTTGCACAGTTCTTTTGTAATTGCCTTATTAAAACCACTGGACCTCTGCAGCCCAAACACCAGTGTGAGGAGCCCCTGCAGGTACAGGCCCAAGAGCTGCTCACTTAACTCTCAGGCATCTTGGTGTTCAGCTGGTTGACTGATGAGCCCCAGTGAGTGGGTTTTCAAGTAGTCTAGAAAGGATACACTGTGTACAGTTATAACAAGACCAAGGCACTGACTGGGTTTTGTTGCCCCGGCCCGTGGGACACTTTATTCCTGGTCCTTGAGGGGGGATCACAAACCTAGAGAGAAATGGGAATAAAGAAAGAGACGAAGACCATGCATGTTTGTCATAGTCTCTTTTACTAAGGGGAGATGCTCAGGTTAAATACAATTTGGAGAGGGGTTGAGGGAGTGATCAAAGGTATACAGTGAGAGAAATAATTGGGAAGACCTATTTGCAAGTCTAATACATTTAGTGATTCATCTAGGGTCCTTGGCGCCACTGCCCTGGGACATAGGGCGGCTTATCTAAGAGTCCTTTCTCAGAGTCCGGATCCTCCTAACAGTTCAAGGTGACAGCTCTGGGCAG
>NC_034591.1:15409264-15466652 GCF_900095145.1 Mus pahari
AAATGAATCATATGTTACCAAGGACAGCTCCGCTGGAGAAAAGCTGTAAACTCAACTTTCTTTGTGAACTCCTCCCCCCCCCCTTCCTTATGGTCTTTCCTTTAAAAGCCCTCAGTTAAAATGAAAAGAAATAAAATTTAGGGCCTAGGATTTATGTAACTTATGAGTTGTTTTGTTGTTTTGTGATCTTAGAAGCCTGAGGCTGGAAATTTAAGGTTCAAATAATGTAAGACATTAAGGGTCCCTTTAATGTAAACTTAAGGTTAAAAATTGCCCAGGTGGGCCCAGGCTGCCTTAAAACTAGAATCAATTAGCCACAAAGATAAGAGAAAGAAATGCAGGAACTGAGTTATCTTGGTTGACTCAACTGCCTTCCCCTGCTCATTCAAAGCAAAACAAAACAAAACAAAAAGCTTAAAGTGCCTGCAGTTGTAAATACCCAGATGCATGGTCACCCTTGATAAACTCCAGGCCCTTTGGAACTTCCGACTCCCTAGCCCGCACTATTCTGCTAATTTTCTATGTTTAAATGAACCAATCACATGTAACCACGCCAATTCTCCCCCCTCCCCCCGACCCTTACCCTATAAAGACCCCAAGCTCTTGGGCCTGGTTGTCGACTTCCTCTGTCTCCTGCGTGAGATACAAGTCGAACTGGAGCTCCGCCAATAAAAGTGCCTCGTGTGGTTGCATCAAGAAGGCCTGTCTGTTGAGTTCCTGGGGCACCCTGACTCCCGTGACCTGAGGACCCAAGGGAGTTCCTCGCGAGGGGGTCCTACACCCTCTTCTCTCTGTGGCCTGGAGATTATTCTGAGGAGCCTGGCTTAGAGACCATTGCTTCAGATTTTTCTAAGTTAGTTAACTACTTCCCTTAAATGTTCTTGTGCATGATGTAATTAATGTACATTTTGCTGTCTGTACTAAGGCACCTGTCCAGCACCTGCTCATAGTTATCAGCCACATGTCAGAAGAAAAGGAGGCCAGCATTAGAGCGCTGGCGAAGGTGGTGAAATGTAGGTCTAGCATGGCCTCAGTAGTGGTATGGATGCTATAAGAGTAACTGTACTGAGAATTCTGGGACTGTGGTTTCTTTAAAAAAAACACAGAAATAGAAGAATGTGTCTTCATTTTAATCCCAGGTATGGGGATATGGCGCCACTTCGTAGTAAAAGACCCCGTTCTGGGGAGACCCTCGCTCAAGTCCGGGGATGAGCCGACACTCCAATAACTCGAGAGAAACCGTTCTTGATGCAATATTGCAAATGGTTTATTTGGGAATCAGCATGCTGAGGTCAAGCTCATAACCTGCAGAGGGGCAGAGGGAGATCGACCCCCAGCAGTTGCAGTTGAGGATTTTTAAAGGGAAAAAACACAAAGAAAGGGGAGGATAAGACCACAAAGAATGGGGAAGCTGAGTAAACATCATAAGGATGGGGATGATAGATTACAGATCATCTCTTATGGAAGGGTTACAGGCTATCTTTGGCAAACAGTCTTGGTGGGGAAGCTGAGCAGACATCATAAGAATAGGGATGATAGATTACAGCTCGTCTCTTACAGAAGGGTTACAGGCTATCTTTGGCAAACATTCTTGGTGGGGAAGCTATGTAAATATCATAAGAATGGGGATGATAGATTACAGCCCCTCTCTTACAGAAGGATTACAGGCTATCTTTGGCAAACATTCTTGTTCCCTTACACAATGAGTCAGGTGCCAGGGTGGGTCAAAATTGTGCTGAAGGCGAAAGAACAAAGAACTCCATGCTGGGCTTTGTTTCTAGGGAGTCTAAGAAACACATTGAGTTGGGGGCTTACAGTAGAAGCTGACTGTGATTTGCCTTATGCTCTAGCACAGGCATGGTTTGGCCAGCCAGAGATAGTTTCTATGATTATGCGATGTTTGGAGTTCTGGGAAATTTTCAGAGGGTATATAAATGCTAAGGCCCTGCGAGACTGGGTTGGTGGTTGTGGCTTGTTAGTAGTCATGCTTAGAGAGAAAACAAGAAATGAGATTCACAGATCTCTCTCTGGCCCCTCTAACCATCTTACTCTCTGATCTAGTGATAGAGGGAGAAACCAGGGGTGCCAAAAAAAAAAAAAAAAAGTGGGAAAAGGAAGAACCCACAGGAAGCCCAGAGCAGCTACCGGCAAAAAGAAACTAGACTCGCAGATCTGTGACTCTATGTCTCTGTCTCTCCCCATACCTTTCTTTCTCTCTCTCCTATCTAGTGAGAAAGGGTGGGAAAAAGAGCTCACCAGGCAGTCAAAGCCTGTCTACAGGCAGCCACCCCTTTCTGATTGGATTTAATGCCCACTCCATAGGAGGAAGCACAATGCCTGGACTATAAATCTAAAGCTATGACTAAGAAGCTCACGGGTGGCAGGGGTGAGCGTGTTGCTAATAAACAGCTTGCTAAATGGACATAGTATAGAAAGGCTAGTTAAATTAGCATCTCTGTAGCTAGCCATAGATTAGTGTAAGTCTCAGACATCATCACAGAAGGTTCCTTGTTCGGTGGATAGTGACTAATGCAGAAAACTGGTTCAAGTGCAGAAAATGAGTATGAAGGTGTGCTCAGCCATAATCCGGACAACTTCATCGCACCCTCCCCCTGTGCTGGGATCTCAGATGAGGGGCGCGTCCATCCCCCCACCCCATGAGCGAGTCTGCTGGGATTCACAGGCCTGCTCTTGTAAGGGACGTCTGAGTGTTAGTCACAGTTACTTGAATTTCAAGATGGAAACAGTCATATCATGCCTAGAGGATACCGTGCTACAACAACTGCCTAGGGAGACTGGCTCAAAAAAAAAAAAAAAAAAAAAAGAAAAGAAAAAGAAAAAAGAAATTCAAAGAACTGTCTAAATTTCATAACATGAAATCTTGACAGCAAAAGATTGGTTTCTTCCCTCTGACCATTTTCCCTCACCCAAAACCCTGCCCGTCCCCCCTCCCCAAACCCCCATTGCTAGCAGGTGAGCAAAACCTTCAAAACTAAAGCCATTCCAGCGATTTAACTCCTGGACACAAAGAGCGGGTGGGATTCCCAGCTTTTTCTCTGGGATATGAGGATGTAGATTCTGGTTAAGGGCAGTCTCCTGGTTGCCTTATCCCCTCACCTGTGGGCTAATTTTTCACAGTCATTGCTAAGGAAGTGAGCTGGAGGCTGCGGATGGCTTACAGCACTCTAAAAAGTTATCTGCCGGTCACTCATCCCATGTCTGCTGTGTAGAATTACAATGTAAAAGCTTTTCAAGGGCGGTACAGACTGGCAGAGAGTGCACACCCAACACAAAAGTAGCAGTATTTGGAGCTTTAGTAGTGCCTTGTGTCTGACCTTACCTGACCTGCTCCCGCTAATGGAGCCCTGCAAATGTCACTTTCTCAGTCTTCCCCTGAGGCCTCCTGCCTTTAATCACACAGAGTACTAGGAGACGTGATGATCAAAGTCAGATGAACAAGGCAAAGCAGCCGAAACAATGGGAAGAATGACAGCCTCTAAAACGACTTGAGTCTTTAAACCTAGCTATTTAAACAACTGCTCAAACTTTTAAAGAGCAATCAATCCAGAGGAAAAAAAAAGCTGCGATCTTCCCCATAAGCAAGGCAAGCTCAGGAAACTGTAGCCTGCTGACCCATACGCATGTCAACCGAGTCAGGGATGACATGTGCAGTGGGACTTCCCTATCAAATGACAAAGGCAGGGTTGTTTCAAGCCTCACACAAAAGGTGTCTCAAAGACAACTAAGTCCACCTTCTTCCTTTTATGGCACATTTGGGGATAATGTCAACCCTTAGTCCATTGTCCTATCTTCATCATAGATGACCTATATTAAAGGGCAACTATTGTCAGTGACCTGTGCTCAAGGAATCCTGGGTCCTCAGACTCCCCAGGGGGCAGGGTTCCCATGATGAAAGGCACTAGAGGAGCTGGAGGCGGCGGGGGTGGTGGTGAACTCAACAGCAAAGGTCTATTCTTCCCGTTGCCCATAAACCAGGTCTATCTTCAAGATCAAGAGCAATTCTTCACATTGCTCATAAGCTAGGACTTCAGGAGCAGAGAACACAGGGGTTCAGAGACAGAGAAGAAACCAGCGTTTCCTTGTCTAGAACTTCCCATTAAAACAAAACCAAACCAATGTAAGGCCCCCCCCCCCAACCAAAGGGAAGACCTTGCCCAGGTCCTGGAATGAAAGGGCGCCCCAAAAATCTCACTAGACACCGTTCTTGATGCAAATTGCACGAGGTTTATTCAATCGGCTAGCTGAGGTAGAATTCCTACCTCACACAAGAGCTGAAGAGTTCNACCCTTTGTCCTAACAGTAGGGGGTTTTGAAGGCAAACCCACAGGAAGGGGGAAAAGGGTAAAAGTGAATTACAACTTCTTCTCNGGTTGAGCTGTCCTTGGTAAGTTCACAAGAATGGGGGTAAGAGAATTACAGCTCTTCTCCAGCGGAGTTATCTTTAGTAAACCTTCCACAGGGGTTAGGAAAGTCACACCTGGCTTCAGTTATTGGCAAAGGGGTCATAGGCGATCTTTTAGTGCACATTCCTGGTCCCAAACACGGAGAAATGGGCGCCTGGCTGGGGCAATTGTAGATAATTTCCTAACTAACTGTCAGGCAGAGGAACAGAGGGCTCCCAGCAGGCCTTTGGGAACAAAGGGCTCTTAACTGGCCCCATTTCTAATGATCTGGGGAGCAGGTTTGAAAACTTTTGTTTTAAAAATGTACTTGGATTTTATTAATTCACTTTCTTACACATAATGCAAAGGGGGATTTTATTTCATTGCTTTATTGTGCCTTTTAGTTATTATTCCTTCTAAAAATAGTCCTTTGTTTCTATTAGGTCTGAAGTTCCATTAAAGGTTTTGGGGCTTGCTCTCTCCCTCTCCTCCCCTCCCCCTGCCCCACCTCTGTGGAGAGGGTTAATTTCATTTTCTTAGGACTGCTGTGTGGGAGTTAGTCTGGGTGGTTAGTCTGTAGTGTGTTCAGTTTACAAGGCAATGTGGATGCTGTTGCTGAGTCAGGGCTGGGATGCGGGAGCAAACGTAGAAATTCCAGAAAACAGGTTGATTCTGGGGAAGATCTTGCCTCAGACCAAAGTCCTGACAGCAGAGAACGTGGCCTGATTCTGAACCTAAGATGCTGGACTTGGATGTCAGAATCGAGAGACCCAGTCTCCAAATAAGCATACAACTGGTTAACAGAAAGAAATCCATTTTATCCCAGCCCTGTTGGTGCTTGGAGTCTCACTGGCTTTTGCCATTAAGCACCAAAGCCTCCAACAGGGGAGGCAACCAAGAGAGCTGCCCTCACCGGTCTCTCAACCTCCTGGCCACCTCCTACCAAAGTTTGAATAATAATTAGTAATTGTGTGGCCGGGAGTTTCCTAGCCAACTGTGGAGCAGACATGAGACAGATGAGACTTGTAAGAAGCATCTAATTGTATCGGGAGTGACTCACAGTAAACCTGACTTGGAGAGTGTGGGCTGTCAGAGAACATGGCTCCTCCTGTAGTGCCTTCTAGACCAAGACCTCATTTGCTACAGGTATGCTCCCTCTCCACCTGACCCAACAGCATGGACAGCCCGAACAACTCCAGTACTGCTCTGCAACGTCTGGAGCTTCAGACTGAGGTCTTGTGCCAGTCTGAAGCCAGAGGTCCTTGGCACGGTGGCACACTTACATTCTACTTCTGCAGGCTGCCCTCGCACCTCGGCTGGGACCTCTGGCTAAGGCACACCACTGACTCCTAGAAAGAGATCAAGCTACCCTGTGAGGCCCGACAAAAGGAGTCCAGTTGTGCTCTTCTCAGAGGGATGCTGAAGCCTCAGGCTCTACATGCACGGTCACTGGCTACGAATCCATCTGAATGTGGCTACATTAAAACATAATGACTTTCTGATCCTTAACATAGAAAGCCAGCTTTTCTCCTGACAGTTTGTGTCTACCACGCTCCTCATGACAGGCTCTTCTTAGCTTCTGCTAGGAAAGGCCTTTTGCTAAGACAACTCTGCCTGTTAGACTCCTGAAGAATAGTCCTTAAGTGCCGGGGCGGGGGGGGGGGGAGGGGGGGGGGGGGGGGGGGTGAGCAGATAAGTACAAGTTTAAGTACAAAGCCCTTCTGCGACCAACTAAAGAAAACATAAGGTAAAGCTGGTGTCATCCCTCAAACTTGTCAAGAACAAGAGCTCAATAAGGAAAGGGCAGGAAACGTCCTTTGATGGCCATAAGACGAGGTGGGTCTACCTGCTAAGGCCTCACTTAATTGGCCTAATGGCTGAGGCTATTTATAACTTCAAGAAGCTAGCTTTGCTTCACTTCTGCTAAAAAGGAAGTGCGGAAAGATGAGAGCATTCAGCAACGAATGGCTACATTTGTGTTGTCTAAAGCGGAGTCCGTCTTAACTATGAGTAATGCGCTCCAGCTACCAACTTTAAATATTCATGAAAGGATATTTAAATATTTAAATATTCATGAGAGGGGCCTCGAGGACATTAAAGTGGGCTGATCCAACGAAGGACATTCGACCTGACAACCACCCTGTCTCACACATGCTGTCAGTCAAGAGCAGTGCTCTTTCTCAGAACAGTCAACAACAAAGTGTTTGATGATAATGGCATCTCAGATACAATCAAAGTCCAACCTGTTTAAGCTGAATGACTTCTGACTGGAGGGTGGAATAAGACTCAACCATTTCCTCATTTTAATTTCCCAGGGTGTGACTGAGAGACATGCTGGAAATGCTGGGTTCAATCGCTGTGTGTGGAAGATGGGAAGATTAGTCGTAAGTCTATGCCATAATTAGAAAAACCCCGGGGACTTCATTCTCCTTCGACTCAATCCGTGGCAGTAGACTCAGCTTCTGATAACCTTGGATGTACCAAGTGTTCTCAAACACGTGCTTTAGCAGAGAGAGAGCCAGGAAGATTTGATGACTGTATCTTCCTCCAAGGTGGTCTTACTGACCAAAACCAGGCAACGGAAGCAGTCAAACTCACAAGAGAAAATTGTGCTCTCGGGTTGGTACAGGGTTCCCCCTCCTGTAGGAAAAGCACACCAGAACACTGGAATGTCAGAACTTGACAGCGCTGATGCACCATCTCATTAGCACTTCCCATGACTAAGTGCACGTAAGTTTCCCCAGGTGATGAAGTCATCAAGAGATGACAGTGCCAGCTGGCTTGAGCCAGCATCCTGTACCTTCAAGACAATTACAACAGTTACTCCCGGGTCAAATGGGATCCTAACAAAACAGGTTTTGAGTGTGACACAGATATCATCCATGTAACTTATTTTGTGTAGGTCATAGGTCACATTCTGAAACCACATCATCACACTAACTTTGTCCTTATCAGACATCATAACCTGGGCTTGCACAAACATAATGGTTGGAGAGCTGACCATGGGCGCACTTGTCTGTAATCCGAGCAGTTAGAAGGCTTAGGTGGAGGCTGGAGCGTTTGAGGCCAGCATGGGCTACACAATGAGACCCTGTCTCAAAAGCAAATAGTCAACTATAGTTTTAAAGACACAATAAAATCTTACAGAGCTACATTGGTCATAGTCACTGATAGAATTTCCATTAGGTGACACTTGATCCTGGTTTAGGACACAATTAAAATAACTGCCATCCAATAAGCAATTTCTGCCCACACACAGTTAATATCTTAGAACTTTTCTAGTAAGCTCCCTGCTTTCATGCATGAGGAAATGAAATCTTGGGGCAGAAAAGTGGCTTCCCGGGCTGGAGAGATGGCCCAGCAGTTAAGAGTGCCGACTGCTCTTCCGAAGGTACTGAGTTCAAATCCCAGCAACCACATGGTGGCTCACAGGCATCCATAACAAGATGTCCTGCAGCAAAATCCCATAACAGGCTCTGGAGTGTCTAAAGACAGCTAGAGTGTACTTATATATAATAAATAAATTAATTTAAAAAAAAGAAAGAAAGAAAAGTGGCTTCCCTTAAGAGCTGGAGTACAGCCTTGGGTGACCTCAAAGCCCCATGCATGCTGGGAGCAAAGGTCTGGGGCCAGCATGGCTGAGCAGAACTTTCAGCAGGTTTCTATTTATGACTGTTCTAGAATAAGAAGGCTGAGAGTCACAAACAGTAGTTCCCAGGGCCTGAGTCAGAGGACCTGACTTCTGTCTGCCCTGTTCTCACAAGCACACACCCACAGGGGCTTCCTCTCTGTGAACCACACACACACACACACACACACACACACACACACACCAAATCTGGCATCTAAGCCTGCAGCTGTCAGGGAATGAGTTCTATCTGTGGTTGTGAGCACAGGCTAGGAAGGATGTGAGCACAGGCTAGGAAGGATGTGAGCACAGGCTAGGAAGGAGGTTCGGTGATGAAGGGCTGACTTTCAAGGCAGGAACATAGAAGAACAAAGAGTTGATGGCTCTCTCTTCTCTTTCACTCTCTCATTCCCAGACGTTGGGTGAGAGACCACATTTCGACTAATTCTAAACTGGTGGAAAATAGGGACCTAAACATAAAACTCTGTAATCCACTGCTCCCCTGCCCCAGCTCCTCTCCAGAGCCTCAGAGTGCTTGAGAATAAATCACCCCACAGGAACTGAGTCAGGGCAGAGTCGGAATATCCAGACCCTGATTCAAGCCAGCCTTATTCAGTTAGGTGTAACTTGCCTGAGCACAAATTGACACATACTTAGAACTTTTACAAGTTGGTGTTGATGTAACACTTAAAAATTATTATCATTCTGCGTTCATCCCGCCTCTCCCATCTGAGAGATTGTTGGTGACACAACGTTTTCATGGTGGGAATGGGACATGCTTAGAGCAGAAAACTGGAACAATAGAACGAAGGAGAGCAAAGGCATTAACTGCATGGGCTTTGGTCTCTGGAGCCAATGAGCAAGGCAACTACTCCCTTAGCCACCCCTAGGAGCTTCCTCTGGATCTGTGGGAGGTGCAGGGCACCTCACCATTTAATTCTAAATGCAAATCTCTCTGCTCAGTCTATTCTAGGGCATGCTAGACTTGGCATGTTGCTTTTCCTTCTGTTAATCCGGACTTAAACCCAACAGGCAGGTGACAAGCTGCTTTCTGAAACAATGGCTTTAGTGGCACCAGAAACTCCTTTTCTCTGTAAACAGATTCAGGCTCCCAATTTGTAGGCTGTCCTTTTGGAAGAGACAAGAACAAGAAGGAGTCTCACATGTATTCGTGGGATGAGCTTTTCAGAAGGTTGCAACTTTGGAAAGAGCTGGATGAATCTTGTGGGCAGGAATGTTTCAGCTCAGTGAGCAAATCCTTCGCCTAGACTTCACTTCACTCTGTAGTCCCAAGAAGGCTGGATATGACTGCTTAGCTAAAGATGAAATCCAATGAGGATCCCCCACCAAGCCATCCTCTTTGCCTTTTTAGTCTTTTGTAGTCTTTTTTATATCAGCTCTGATCCCACATCTCCGTTTTACCTCAGGGTTACAGAGAAGTCAGGCAGGAAAGATTCAGAATTGAAGAGAAAGCCGCACTGTGGTGGCAGGATTGGAAACGCTGGAGGGAGGGAGTGCTCCTGGTTCAGTGGGCTACGGTCCTCTATTCTTACTGTAACAAAAGCTGGCAGGGGACTCAGGCTGAAAATGAGACTTTAGCCATGCAGATGAAAGATCTGAAAGTTAACAGAAAAAGATTAAACTGTTCCTAGGAAGGGATTTGGGGAATGCAGAAGGAAATGCCAGACTGAACAATGCTATACTAGCCCAGTGGTCGCGTCTTCCAGATCTTGAAGATGTCACAGGCAGAGTAAACTTGTGTTCTGGCTTCTCCCGTGTACAGGCCACAGTCCTCATGGTGCCCTTTTGCTCACTAAGTGCCTGTCTGGTGGGACAGTAAATTCCAGTTCTTGATACTCTCTGACCAACCTTGGTATCTTCTGACCATGGTTACGATCATTGAGTCAGAGAATAAACACAACTCTAAGTAAAACCAATAAGAGTCTTTTTTAAAAAATTAATTTTAATTTTGAAACAGCTTCATATATTGTTCAGCCTGGTCAACCCAGACTGACCTCAGACTTGCAATGACCCTCCTACTCCAGCCTCCACTCCAGGGACAGGCTACCACCCCTGGCTCACAGAGAGCCCCGAAAGAACTGGACCGGTGTGGGCTGGAGTGTCTGTCTCTCCGAGAGCTTCTGAGCTCAAAAGCTCACATGAGCTTGGGGCCTGTTATACTTGGTCGGAGAATGATGTGTTTCTCAGATGAATGGGAAAAGCTTGGCTAAGAACAACAGAGCTCATGGCTGGAGCAGACAGACCACGGGGGGGGGGGTGGGGGTGAAAAAGCGGAGGCCACACTGCGCGCAGTTCCAGCGGAGCCTGTGCTACCCTAGATTGGCTTTCCAGCCAATGAGAGCGCTTGCTAGTAAAGCAGAGGTTCCTAGATTGGCTTTCCAGCCAATGAGAGAGCTTGCTAGTAAAGCAGAGGTTCCTAGATTGGCTTTCCAGCCAATGAGAGCGCTTGCTAGTAAAGCAGAGGTTCCTTTGACATGGAAACAAAGGCCTGGGATGTTTTCTGACTCTCATTTTATAAAAGTGAAGGAACTAAATCCCAGAGGGGGTGCCGGCTCAGATTAAATATTGAGACAAGAGGAAGTCCAAGTTCTTCAAACGCTGGCATCAATAAAACAACCAGGATAATGAAAACAAGCACAGAAGACACGGCTAAGATCCTTTTGCTGAGCCACCCAGACATGAAGCCCTGTAGAGCAGCTTCCGTGTTACAAGCACAGCCAGACTTTCACACAGCCTCTGCTTTCCAGACGCCCAGATTATCCCCAAGCCTCGCTATGCCTTCATTCCTCATTCTGATTTTTTTCCCTAAATAAAATATTTTTAGTATTACCTCAAAGATCCCAGAGGCATAGCTATGCCCCATGAATATCCATCACAGCAGGGACTTTTTTTTTTCTTTATTTACATTTCAAATGCTATCCCGGAAGTTCCCTATACCCCCCCCCCCCGCCCCTGCTCCCCTACCCACCCACTCCCATTACTTGGCCCAGGCCTTCCCTTGTGCTGGGTAATATAAAGTTTGCAAGACCAAGGGACCTCTATTCCCAGTGATGGCCGATTAGGCCATCTTCCACAGCAGGGACTTTAGGACTTGGTGGCACTCCCTCTTTTCATCCTGAGAGCCAATGAACGATTAGCTTTTGCTGTATCTGTATGTCCTCCTCTCTGGCTCCGCATCTTGCTTTTTGTATTTGTGGATGTTTGCAACATCAAGATCACCCAACCTTCCAATTCAAGCAGTCAGCCAGGAGACCAATTGTTCTCAGAAACCTTTGCGCTCTCTCTCTCTCTCTCTCTCTCTCTCTCTCTCTCTCTCTCTCTCTCTCTCTCTCTGTGTGTGTGTGTGTGTGTGTGTGTGTGNTGTGTGTGTGTGTGTGTGTGTGTGTGTGTGTGTGTGTGTGTGTACATTAAAGCCAGACAGGGATGTTGGGTGTCTTCCTTAATCACTTCTATTTTATGAGACAGGGGCACTCACTGATTAGCTAATTGGCTGGCTAGAAAGCTCCATCAATCTATCTGTCCCTGCTACCTAGACTGAAAAGTGTGGGTTAGCTCATCTGACGGTTTACTTGGGTGCCAGGGACCTGAAGCTTAGGTGGCAATACTTTGAGAAATGAGCTGTGTCTGTGTCCCCTCCTCTCCCACCCCAGAACCCACAAAAATTACAGAGGAACCCAAAGGAGCTTGTGTAGGCTATTCTGAATGAACATTTACCGTGTTTAAAATTAATCTGAAAAAGCATTTAAAGATTTAGTTATAGTGATAAGAGAAACCAGCTACATGTTTATATAAATATTTTTATGAAAACTATGTTTTCCAGAACAACAACAAAATGGCTTGGGTGGAATTAATTTAAACTTTGGCAAATATTGTAACTATGTTGCTTCAGCGTAGCCATGGGTGGAGATTGACAAAGGCAGAGCTCTGTCAAGGAGCCTAGAGTCTCCTACTTGGAGGGCTGGCAAAGCCTTCCTTGGAACTGAGCTAAAATGTTGACAGTGTGGGCAGAAAAAGGCCACCACAGCTTTCTTCCCTAGGACATTTACCCCTCGCAGACTGTTCCCCACAGAGATGGCTCCTGCCCGGATGAACTAAGCTTGCTCCTTGACTCACTTGCCCCACTCCTTGTTAACCTGCCTCTGTTCAACTCTATGAAATAAGCAGGTGCTAAGGTTCCTCCAGCAGAGAGTCCAGACACCTGATCGCAGCTTCCTGTGTGTCTGTTCTGTCATTTCTTCATTCCCTCATGACCCCAGTCAGGTCCACGTCCCTGGAGCCATTCAAAGGACAAAGTGGGTGTTTTTGAGGTTTCTGGATCATTCTTATAAACAGGCTTAGAGTCCATCACAAAGAGGTCTTAGTCTACAAAATCCTATCTTGGTTTTTCTATTATCCTCCCTTCAGTGAGCAGCTTTGCTAAATACCCACCCTGTATGATTTAGAGCACACAGATCTGGGCTGAAATAAACAATGTCTTATGCCCTAGCTCTGTAACACTCAATACCATTAGAGAGAGCACAGGGGTGGGTTTAAATTACAAGCAGACCTAGAGTTTTGCAGTAAGTTTAAAGATGATAAAGTACTTTGCTAACAAAGGGTCAAATGAAACATCTTTAAATAGCCAAGTGCAAAAGTATTGTCACCATCTGGGAAGGTGGCCTTCAATCTCATACCTGCTAGGAACTAGAACACAGAGGAAAAGATGAAGGGCAAGCTGTCCAGGATGCCATCAGCCAGCCTTGGGGTTCTGTTGAGGAGCAGGCAAGCCTGGAAGCAATTAAGAGACAATCACAAGAGCTATGCTTTAGACCTGGGTAGATCAATGGGACAGGTTTTAAATAACGAGATCCACTCAGGTTCCGGCCCGCTCAGAGGGTGAAATGGGGCTGCGTGTGGGGAGGTAGACAGACTGGCTTCAAGGAACTGTGAACACCTGTAACTGAAGGGAGCCACATGTGGACAGTCAGGCTCTGTTTAAAAGCATGAACAAAGAACAGCTCACTTGGGATCAGTCAGGGGTGAAACCTAATGTGCTCACACGACGGGCCGAGGTAAGGAAGAAAACACGATAGATTACCTGCCCCTCACGCAGGTTCCCTTTAATCAGGACAGCTTTTTAAAGGCAGAGAAACTCTATGCCCCACCCCCACCTCACACATACACACACACACACACACACACACACACACACACTGCCTCCCAGCAATCCAATGCCTTACATGAAGTGCTACTAGAGACACTGTGTTATTAGAGGCTGCGAATTCTCCCACCCTAAAACACACCAGGCGCTTTGGGATGTTGTGAACTTGCTTAAACAAAAATGTAGAGTTCCATTTAAATTTTTTTTTATAATAGTTAATCCAAGTGATTCTGCCTAAAGCCTTATTTTCTATTGTTTTAGCAATTTTCATTGGCATTTAAAATTTTACATTCTTATTTACAAAGTAAATTCCATTAAGACATTTTCATTCAAGTATATCACGTGATATATATGGCCACATTCACCCCTTATACCCGCTTCCACTAAGACACATTTCTATTTTCACATCATATATATGGTTTATATATCTATGGAAAAACTTGTTAATTAAGGTCAAAGTTCACCATGACCAGATAGCCTCTATGGAAGACTCCCTTCATTAGCAGGTTTCTCTGACCTTGTCTGTAGAATCTAAGCCCCTACACTTGCCTCTACCTGAGGAATGTCATGTAGCCTCAATTAGTTTATAGCACCAATTTCCTTTCTCCTGACAAAACCTGTTTTTTTGTTTTTTGTTTTTTTTTTTTTTAGCCAGCACCTGAGATTCCTGAAATGCTCCCCTATGCTAATGAGGCATTCCAGGTACCCTAAGTCCCCAGTCAATGACCTTTGTCCATCCTAGAGGTTCCTACCCTCAGTTTCCCCAAACTTTATAAGCCTTCAACCCCCCCTAAGTAAAGCTGATGTCCTACTGACTCTGGGTCAGGTGCGCTTTATTTGCTACATAGTTACTCACAACACTTCTGACCTGGTGCAACCACTCTGTTCCCACTGCCCTTGTGGACTCTATCAGCTGCCATCCATGAGAGTAGGGAGACCCACATGTCTTTTCTCCAGTGTATGTTTTTTGGCATGCTTGTCAAAACTCTAGTAGTGGTTATAGCTGTGTGAATTGACTCTGGGTCTCCTATGCTGTTCCACCAGTCTCTATCCACCTTGCGCTAATGTTCTCAGGAGGGCACACGGCAAGGTCTGCTGAGGTTGGCTAGTTTACACACGGGCTCACTAGGAATACAGGCAGGCAGTTTCTTTGTTCTTCCAGAATATTTTCCTATGGTTAAGTGCTGTGGTTAGTCAAGATGCCACCACCACAAATGACACCTGCAATGGGAGCGTGGACCGTATGGGTTTTGTCATTACCTATCCTCCTGTGGACAGGTCTAACCTATCTTGTTGGTCTAATGAGGCCTTTGCACGAGGCAGTGTGTAAGGGCTTTTGACTCAACCCATCATCTACTCCCACAATTATACAGAAGCTCTCAATCCCATTTCTTGGTCTATAGAAATAAGGGGCCAGAAAGGGAGTTAACATACCACACGGATGCGATCACATGATGGAAGCTTCCATCCAGTTTCTAACTGCAGAATTCAGGGAATTGCATGGGCTTCCAAAGAGGAGGCGGGCCCCTGAAGGTGGGCGTGCCTCAGAGCAGGCCTACACTCCTTACCAATGCGCTCCCCTCTTCACGCTTCCTAATATCCTTTTTGGAAAACTCTGGTTTTAGAAACTGCTTAAACAAACTAAACCAAAGGAAAGCATTACCGGAACCCTGCTTCTCTTTATATTTTTGGTTGTGAGCCTAGCTTTTAATGGCTGAGCTTCAGCCCCAGAACCCCTGTTTCTCAAGCAGATATCCTACTACTGAGCTTGGCTTGGCTCTGAAGTGACAGGCACACTGGAGCCTGGGCTGGGCCTCCAATCTACGGAATCACTTGCTACTGTGGGTATAGTGTTAGATTGGGTTAGTGACTCTTGCTTGGTGTCTGATATGGGGCTATGTTGAGGGCTACGTGAAAGCAGTAGGAACACTCGCAACTGCCTCCTAGCTTCTCTAGAAAGTAAGGACTACAATGAAGGGGTGGAGTGTGCACAGCAACGCAGTAAGCATTTGTGCTTGTCTTTGTGGGGTGGCAGGAGAAAGGTGGGAATGTAATAGAGGGGATGACAGACGTGCTAACCATATGGCTAATCCTGGTCTCAGAGACGAGTCCTTAAAAGGACTAGCTCTAAGTAAGCTTAAGGTAAGTTTGAAAGTAGACTTGACGATCCCTGATTAATCTGAGCGCCACCTGTGTCCACCGGGTAACAAATATTTGAATGTTTACCTTGTTGGCTATAATCTCTCAGCATGATTCATGTGGCAAAACTGTGTTTAAAAATATCACTGTCCTGCTACTGAACTTCAACATCCCAGGCCACAGTCAGTTTTCTACATTCCAATACAGGTGTCACCCAGATACAAGCATGCTGGTGTACACAGTTACCCTACCATGTTATCAGGACTTGAACAAAATACAAAGTGTTGAGCTACAGTCAAAACTTTATTTTCCAGAGATGTGGCAGTGGAGGGATAATCAGGCCGGACCCGAAGGGAGCGGAGCTGCAGCTACCGGAGTTGGTGAGCTCGGTCCCCGGCCTTCCGTGCTTTCCATTACCTGCTTTCCATTACCGTTCGCACCGGTCGGCATCGCGGAGGATCGGTCATGAGACTGAGCAAGTGCCCCAAGAGGAAGTGACGAACCTGTTCTGCTTCGATCACCGAGTTAACGTCTGCGAGCACTGCCTGGTAGCCAATCACACCAAGTGCATCATGCAGTCCTACTTGCAGTGGCTACAAGATAGTGACTACAACCCCAATTGTCGCCTGTTCAACACACCCCTGGCCAGTCGGGAGACCACCCGTCTTGTCTGCTATGATCCCTTTCACTGGGCCTGTATCAATGAACGTGCTGCCCAGCTACCACGAAACCCAGCGCCTGCAGGCTACCAGTGCCCCAGCTGTAATGGCCCCATCTTCCCCCCCAGCCAACCTCGCTGGCCCAGTGGCTTCAGCACTGAGAGAAAAGTTAGCCACAGTCAACTGGGCCCGGGCAGGACTGGGCTTCCCTCTGATCGATGAGGTGATAAGCCCCTCAATTCCTCAGACTTCTGACTGGTCCAGCTTTAATGCCACCTCCACCTCTGTGCAAGAGGGGAGTCAGCACTCCAGATGCGCCTGCTTTCGATAGCCAGGCTCCCCGCCCCGCTCCTTCCCCAAGCCATCCGGAGCAGCACAGTCATACACATGGGTATGAAGCCCTGACACGCCCCAGGGAAAGTATATGACGCGCGGGATGATGACCAGACACAGCAGGCATTCTCGGAGGCTGCAATTTTGACAAGTACCGCCGGCGGCCTGCTCTGGGCTGGCTGGCCCAGCTGCTCAGGAGCCGGTCTGGGTCCCGGAAGCGGCCACTGACTCTGCTCCAGCGGGCGGGCTGTTGCTCCTGCTGGGGCTTCGCCCTTATGTCTCGGCTCGGCCGGGCTGCGGCAGACAGTGATCCCAATCTGGACCCGCTCATGAACCCTCACTTCCTGAGCCCTTGCTTGTGTTTGGGCCAGCTTAGGACCTGGGGTCCTGGGGAGAGGGTGGGAAGGCTTGAGGGCTTTTCTCTCCTCCTCTCCCTCAGTCCTGAGACGCTAAGATCCCCTGGGCCAAGTCAGTTGGAGGCGGAGGCTGCAAGGCCAGGTGTGTAGCCTTTTTGATCAAATAGGTCTTCACCTGCTTGCCTCTGAGTCGCCATCGTACTTCAACCCTCAAAGGAGCAGACAGGTGTAAATAAACAACAGACTTTATTAAAACAAAACAAAACAACTTCATTTTCACCGCCCCTGTCTAAAGGGCGTAACTACGACTTATATTACAGTAAGTACAAAAACCAAACACACGGCAAAGAAACAGCACACAGCACTTGCCATAACCCTACCCCTGGGTTGCCTTTTCTCTATGATGAGATATGTTACAATTTCAACTTCGTACATTCATGGTATACTTAAAGGCAGGGTGTCACTGCTCTGAAATGGCTCTGTCAACTATGAAGCTGCTTAGCACGTCCTTTTAGAACTCTACTGCTGTCCACGTTAACGGCACAACTGACACTGTACAATCCACCCCAACTCTACGTCAAACACAACTGCAACCTAAAGCAAGCATTTTCCTAAGTCAGTATACTCGGCTACTTTTCTCAAAAATACTTCCAATCTGAAATAAGTTTTTTTAAGATACAATAATTTCACTTTATTCCTAACAGAACTCATGCTGTACTTTTTTATTCTCAAAATATATTTGATATAATCTGTGCAAAATGGTAAGTTCTGTATAGGTATGTACCTTATTTTGAAAAAGTTTATAAAATATAGTGCCTAAAAACAACCTCAACATTAGACAATAGGAAGGAACATATCAGACAAAGCCTAATTCTTCACATGAGAAACTAAGTATGTTCTTAAAGCTCCAGTAATACATTCCTTGAAAAATACTCAGAATGCACTTTGGTCATTATTGGACATCTTAGAGCGCAGGCAGACGGAACACAATACTGTCTGCCGTTTCCTATACAGAGCACTCTCCAGTGAGGCTTAGCTGAGGTTGCTCAAAGGAATGGGAAGGGCAACATTTAACACACGGCTCTGGTCTCTACACATCCTGATTTTAAGAGTGATTTGCGGATTAGAACTGCACCAATCAAATAAATTATTTACAATTAATTATTTTAAAGACCTGAAAATATGCTAAAAATATGAATATATTCAATATGACTTTGCACCAAGAAAATCCTTGATTGTTTCAAATAATTTCTTTGTTTTAGAAACCAAATGCTTGGCTTAAACAAAACAAAACAATCACAAAAACATTGTTTCATGTAATTCTTAAAACACTACTGATTGTACAAAGGTAACTTAGAATCAAGGCCCGATGTAGGGACTATCATATCTGCCCTATTTACCAACGGGAAACATGATGAGCTCCCACCGGACACTGACCAGTTACTGAAGGGGAGAGCAGCTAGCGTTCCATGTTAAAAGCATCTAAAAATAGCCCTTATGTGATGGAGCCAGGGGAGGGTGCACCAGATTAAAGTTGGAGGCTAGAACTGGGGGGCTGAAACTGTCCTTTTGGAAAATTTGGAAATTTTATAACTAGCAATCAGATAACTTTATTTTTAAGCTTTATTTAAGTGTGGTAGGAACAGCATACGCTATAGTGTACCATGGGAGATTCTTTTGAGTAAACGTAACGCACTTTAGTAATAACAATATAGGCACTTCACTTGTGAGATGAGGATCGACCTCACTCAAAAGGATACCATATTTATGCCCTAGTACACTGTAACATATCCACATAGAGATATACATCAAAAGAAACCATTTTAAAAAGTGCACATTTTGAGCATGCACAGTTGGAGCTGTGCAAACAGCTCAGTGTTTTAAATAAATACATTTATTACTAATTAATTTTTATCAAAATATTTTACAGTATGGTAACCATTTACAATTATTGCTCCATTAAGAGTTTTATTATCAAAGAGCACTTGTTGACCTGTTACACAATACCATATATTAATACTGAAGGGTGCTTCTACTGCAGCTTAATCAGTCTAGATCCCAGTACTGTTCTGAAGTAGTTCAAGAGCGATCCTGAGTGGATCCTGGTTTACCAAAGAAAATGTGTTTAGCTGAGACCAATGCACTATTTCAGAGTTAAAGAAGTTTTCCTCAAGTAAGGCAAGTTCACGGCATTAATGAAGAAACAGTGCTTAGCAATGGCTTCTGTTTTCACAATCTGTTTGTCAATTACCTTAACAATTACCAGGATCTCAGGTATCTGGATCAGTTCTGCCACCCTTTCAACAACGAAAAACTTCAATGTTTAAAACGGACTAGATGTTTAAAAAGAAAAAAAATAAAGAAAACACACACACACACACAAAACAAAACAAAACCAAACCAGTGGACAAGTAAAATAAATAAACGAATTGCACAATACAGTCTGATGTAAACACTTTTTTCCCAGCAGACTCCTGGAGCAGGGCCACCAACTGCTTCCAGACAGCTCCATCAGCGCTTGTGTTCTGGAAATCTGGCTACATCTCCATTTCTCTCAACTGTCATGATTTGATCTTCCACAGCTATAAAAAATGACAAGTCAAGATTGTTACTGACATGGCGCTTACGTCTTCCTACAGTTATCCCTGCACTCCACGTGCAGGCCCGCAGCTCCGTCATCCTTCCGTGGTTAAGAACTCATCTGAAGTATAGTGGTCAGGGTCAGGTTTCTCCTCTGCTTTCTCTGAGAAATGTCAACGTACATCTACTACTTGTTTAATACACTATCTCTACCCCCTACTAACATTTACTTGTTCATGTATTGGAGTATGTATCCACTACTATATAATAATAGATTTTTGGCCAAAAAAAGAATATGCCTTTTCTTCGTTGCTGAATCATAAGAATTAGTTTCAATTAATGAGGAAAAAAATGGTTCCTCTTACCGTAGAATATGAATATATATACATACACACACACACCCTATGTATAACGATTGTATTCCAAATTACAAGTTCTACTACTATGAGAATCCAAAGTCCCTGAAGTTGTTACTAACTGTATGAAAACTTGCCAAAACGACCCTATTATGCATGTGAAATCTCAAAAGAGTGATAGGGTTAAAGAAAATAAAACAAAACTTGCAGGCTGTTACCTTTAAATTAAATCCAAGCAAGTCACTGATGACACCGGAAACAGCCGACAGGATGACAACCTGGGTGATGTTATACAGCAGCGGATTCATTGTGAGTCCATACAACCTAAAGGGACTGTCCAATTCCTAGCAGAAGAGACGAAATGTTAGCCTTAGGTCCTATAAGAATTTCAAGTGAAATTCTCAATATGCAAGGGAGTTATAAATCACTATCCAAATGTTATAAATTATGGATACTTTAAGAAAGGACAATCTTATCCAAGCTTGAGATAAGTAAATTTTAATAGTAGTTTTATTTTTTAAGAAAAGTGACTTCCTTTAAAATAATTTTATAAATGTATAGCTCCAGTTCTTGTTATGATGACTCTGTAGTGCTGGCCAGCTACAGGAAATTGGAGACTGTGTTTAGAGATAAGAGCCGGAGTAGAATCTAAGAGAGTACTACTCTTGTAGGATTACTAGCGTCATTAGCCAAGTCTTCTGATAATATTAATATTTGAATAAAAACTTATTTGAGTTAATTATCTTCAAATATACAATTTGGTAACTGATTGGATGATTCAAATATTAAAAGGTCTATTCTATCAGGCACCATGCTGGCTCTGGGAAGACAAAATTCAGTCCTAGAGCTGAAAGACTTTATATAGTTTAGTAAGCATGCAAATAATAAAACAACGAGGTCCTTCCCCAGAGACTGGTTTGCAAAGGCGGGTCTTAAGAAAGGCACTCCTGAGAGCCAGAGCAGAGGCAGAGCTGCCTGTGCTGAGCCTGGCAGAGCCCAAACCCAAGGCAGTACTGACTCTGAGCGGGCTTCCCCTTAGGCGGGCATGACTATAAGTGACACTACAGGAGCTTGAGGGGTACAGCATGGCAGGAGTCAGTGGGGAAGGGTCTCTCGGCTGGAGGATGAAGAGCAGTAACTCCTTAAGCAAGAAGTTCTGTGTGCCAGATTCTCAAGGAAGAGACAGGCTCTCATGGAGGCCAGTGCTAACCGGGAAAGGGGACGGGCTACAGAGTACGTGGCCTTAGAGTCAAGGCCTTGTGAGTTTCTTGGTCATGGAAAGTGAGAGGGAGGGTCCAAGTCACATTAAGGCCAAGTTCTCGATTGGACCAAAGCAGATCAAGCATTGTGCCTGTCTCTGCTTTACAGTTTAATACTTCCTGCTGTCAGCCAGACCAATACCTAACGATACCAATACAAAAGATTAAGCAAACAGAAAACCATCAATTCATGGTGTCTTTTTGGAAAAAAAATAGGGGAAAGATGTGTCTGTGTTCTCTTCTCTAACACCTGTTGTAATAAGATCTTTTTAAAGAAAAATTTTTAAAAGAAAGCAATTAATAATTACCTATTTTATTATCCCCCTTTTTGCCTCCTCTGAACCTTTTTGATGTCCAATTTCCTGTGAGGTACAGTCTACAACCAATCAATACTTTAGTTGACAGCGGACTAACCCTATTACTGGGTCACAACTAATTTCATACCATTCTTTAAAAATGTAAAACTCTTAAGTAGTATGCTTTATTAGTTATAGAAATTGACATTCTTAAATATATTTTTGTTTTAACAAAAAAAGCAATACCATAAAGCAATGGTGAAAAGTCCCATTTCATTACCCCGAGAGCCAGGCACGGTGGCACACCCTACCCTGCACTCAGGAGACTGAGACAGGGAGGTGCCACAAGTCTGAAGTCACCTTGGGAAACATAGTTAATACTGAGCAAATCAGAGCTACACAGTTAAGACCCTGTTGCAAAATTAATAAAAAAATTTCTAAATCCCAAGGATATTATGACAACAAAAAACAAAAGACTATAGTCTTTATCAAAAATAATTTTCAAATTAAATACTGACGACCTGTACATATAACTATGACTATCATTGAGTTTTTTCCTTTTAAAATAAGATTTATTTTTATTATTGATTTTTAAGCTAACTTGGGTCACACAGAAGACTGCTTTATGAAACATAAAATAAAAAGAACTTCTGAGTTAACGTCTAGCCTTCGTTTGTGAAATGGTTCCTAATATCCTAGATGAAATAGATTAAACACACACACACACACACACACACACACACACACACACACACACACACACACACACATCCACATCTATAGTACCCTGAACATTGGTAAAAGCCTTCACACACTTTTCAAATCAATTATTTGGGCTACTTGAGCAATGAAAACAAAACTGTGCACATGTGCTCGAATGTCATTTGGAAGCCACGTAGGTAGACAGAAGGCAGACAGAGACTAAGGCTCATGGCAGGGCAGCGCAGCGCACCCTCCACCCGGCAGGGCAGCGCAGCACACCCTCCACCCGGCAGGGCAGTGCAGCAGCACACCCTCCACCCGGCAGGGCAGTGCAGCAGCACACCCTCCACCCGGCAGGGCAGTGCAGCAGCACACCCTCCACCCGGCAGGGCAGCGCAGCACACCCTCTACAGGTCTCACCTTTAGTAGTTTCGTAGCCAGCTTTAAAACATTATTCACAAGGGTCAGCTCCTCCTTTTTGTTAGGTTTCTTCTCCATTTTCAAGTAGAGGTTTATCTTTTATATAAAAAAGCCCCATAGGCAAAATCATTTAAGATGTGAACATACATTTTTCTTTTACAGTGCTGGGGACTAAACCCAGGACCTCATGCATGCTACACAATCATTTTACCAATGAGTTATATCCCCAGATCTCAAATGCACATTTTTAAAAAGATCTGAAAGACGATGAGCAAAATATTAACAGTGGATCTCTGAGTTAATATTATAAATGATTGTAATGTTTAACCATTATTATACATCCCAAATCTTATAATAAACTTATTTTACAATAAGAGAACTTAAAACTTAAATAGGTAAACATTGTATTCTCAGGGCCAGATCAATTTGGAGAATGAATAGCAACAGAATAAACTCATCAAATTGGTTCATGATTTCTTTATTATGAAAGTGATAAAGATATTTACATGCCTTTCTTATCTACTCTCTAATAGATACTTTTGGAGTACCTGCCCAGTTCAGTTCCTGTCTGCGAAAAGGCTCTAACTCCAAGCCTCTATCACACTATGCTTACCCATCTGATGCACCACAACTCCAACCAAACCAACAGTCAACATATGGACTGGTGGGACTAACAACGTATATGCCAGAAGTTCTAGGTGCTATGAACTAGACAGCTTCTAACGTCAAGGGCACCAGTCATATGAAGCAAACCCAAACCACACGTAAACCAACACAGGGTAGTGAGTATATAAGACGAACTGGGCAGGAGGAGCAGAAGGCAGGCTGGGAAGGATCAGCCTCACAATCCATTTGAGGGAGGTGGTATCTGTCTGTCTAGCTCCATGAGACCCAGTGACTGTCAGATGATTATCTCTAGTGGTAACTCTCCTCTTCACCTAGTCAAGAATACTGAATATTTAAAACACAAGCTCTTCCTAACTAAAACATTCCAACAGGCTCATTAGCAAACATTTCTTTTGTACAAGTCTCATGAAATAGCAAAAGGAAATATTTAGCAAACTCATATAAAATAAAATCAATTATCTACGCTTTATTCTGTTGAATAAAAATTTAAATGTATTCTAATGTGGTTGTTACACTGCAAAGCCATCGTGTCCCACTAATGTTTTAAAATCTATCGATAATTTTTACAATACTACTTCCTTCCTGCCAAATGAAAATAGAACAAAAGAACAGCAGGTTACATTTGAAATTTGATCAGGCAGAAACACTGAAAAATGGCTGTGTGCTATCAAGATTTAAGTTTAGCTTCATAGCACACATGACCATAATCAAATAAAAACATGCTCCTGAAAAATATAAAATAAGCAAAACTGTTTTAAGATAGTATACACACAGGCTGTCAGATGGCTAAATGGAGAAAGATGCTCATGCCAAGGCTGGTGACCTGAGTTGTATCCCAAAATACCCATGACAGAAGGAGCCCCACGCCTGGCAAGCTGTCCCCCGGACTGGAGACTAACCGCTGATGAACTCACCTGTTCCGTAAGTAGTATCGAGGTATTGCTGTATTTCTTGCTGGTCTCTGATCCGAGAGTGACGAACCTCAGGAGGAACAGCGTTAGGGAGATGCACCAGATCACCAGCTCCCAGTTATAGTGACAGTCAAGGAAGATCTCATGCACGTGCAGCAGCTGGGCAGGAGGCACAGAAACACTGGGTGAAGCAGCAGTGTGCACGCTTTAGTTTATATCGAATGCAGTGCTGTTTTTAAAGCATATTTATCATGAAATCTTTATGCACATCAGAAGTATGAAGACTAACAGCTACGGGTTCTATCAGTTTTGTTGAATCTTAATTTTACAGTATGTACTTCAGATATAAAAAAAAAATTCAAATTCAGTTAAAACCTTTAGATATTTTTGTCCTTGATTTCTGAACTAACACTCCACTCTACCCCAAGGTAAATTTTGTGTCAAATCTTTTCCATGCAGGCTTTTAATAATTTAGAAAAACTTATTCACCCTGTGGTTTTATTTCTCCCTTCCTAGTACTGAGGACACAACACACCCAGCGCTTTCTGTCGGCTATGGAAGTGTTCTACCACTGTCATGGTGCCAGGTCATCAATCTGCTACAGTCATCTTTAAACTATGTTATTTTACCTATATCTGGACAGTCAGTGCTATCACAGTACCCAACATCACATCCAAATTACTTTCTTCTCATATTCATTTGTTAATTCTCCCAGAGGGAGGGAAGGAGATATGTGTACATGCCACAGTGCATACATGTGTAATGATCAAGACAACCCTCATGACTCAGCTCTCTCCATCCACCATGTTGGTTTGGGAACCCTTTCCCCCCCCTGGGCCGCATTGCCAGTTCCTGTTTCTTTTTTATCCCACTCAACCTTGTTTCTAAGACTTACCAAAACTGAAGCACTCAAATTTAAATTAGTTCATCTTAACTCATATATAATTTGGCCTGCTCCAAAAAGTACCATTCAAGTTGTCAGTGTCTCTATCAGCAGCACTGTGTATCCTTGTCCACACATGCAAGGCTTCCTTTAGGAACTAATCTGTAGGAAAAGACTAGCTCATAGGTAGGCCCTTCCTCAACTTTGTAGGATGGAACATATTTATCTCCACACAGTAGAATCACATACTCAGCCATGCCTCAAATTCTGTCTGCACTCAGTTTTGTTTATACCCACCCAACTCCTTAACATTTGCCACCCTGTGGGTGTAAAATGTACCCTATACTCTCATTACCTTAATCTTAACTTGCCCTGAACTTGGGGAAGAAAAGAATGCTCCACACTCCTGGTAGCCACTGTGTTTCTCTCTGAGATTTTTTTTTATATTTTATAACCTTTCCTGGTTAGGATACTTTTCTTACTGCTTTGAGAAGATAGACTTGTAACATTCCCACTGATGTCATAGTGTTTGGCCAGGGTTTTCCCAGATCCTGTTTTGTCATGGATGGTGCCCTCTGCAGCCCAGACTTTTTATTTGTGACTGAACTTAAAATCTTTCTTCTATCTAGAATTTATTCTCAAAAATGAAATACTTTCGTTTACTTCGGTATCATTTCACTTCCCTATCCTGTAAGCCTTGATACATGATGACACTATATCACATATCTTGCGTGGATTTGCAGAACTCTACTTCATCCATTGGACATTCCACTTCTCTATTAATGGCATAGTCCCCCTGTATCTTGGAAGTAATTCTGATCTCTTGTCAGGTTAACCTGTCCCTCAAAGCTCTGGACTGTTCTTGCCTCTGTGCTTCCTGATGAACTCCAAAAAGCTTACCAAACTTAAACAAAGAGAAAAGGTAGGGTGTGGGTGAGATGGAGCCACCCACTCATCTCCAAATTTTTAACCCAGAATTGCTCCTGTCTACAGGAAATACAGGGACAAAGTGTGGAGCAGAGACTGAAGGAAAGGCCATCCAGAAACTGTCCCACCTGGGGATCCATCCCATCTGCAGACACCAAACCCAGATACTATTGTAGATGCCAAAAAGCACTTGCTGATAGGAGCCTGATATAGCTGTCTCCTGAGAGGCTCTGCCAGAGCCTGACAAATATAGATGCGGATGCTTGCAGCCAACCATCAGACTGAGCATGGGGACACCAATGGAAGAGTTAGTGGAAGGACTGAAGGAGCTGAAGGGGTTTGCAACCCCATAGGAAGAGCAACAATATCAGCCAACCAGACCCCTCAGAGTTCCCAGGGACTAAACCACCAACCAAAGAGTACACAAGGAGGGACTCATGGCTCCAGCTGGATATGTAGCAGAGGATGGCCTTGTCTGGCATCAATGGGAAGAGAGGCCCTTGGTCCTGTGAAGGCTTGATGCCCCAGTGTAGGGGGATGCCAGGGTTGGTGAGGCGAGAGTGGGTGAGCAGGAGGGGGAACACACTCACAGAAGCAGGGGAGGGGGATGGGATAGGGGCTTTCCAGAGGGGAAACCAGGAAAGGGGGTAACATTTGAAATGTATATAAATAAAATATCCAAAAAAAAAAAAAAGGCAGGGTGTGGTATCAAATGCCTTTAATCGAGAGGCAGGGGCAGGTGGATCTCTGAGTTCAAGGCCAGCCTGATCTACAAAGCAAGTTCCAGGACAGCCAGGGCTACACAGAAAAACCCTGTCTCAAAAACACAAACAAAAGAAACAAACAAAAAGCCACCCAACCAAAAAACACACCAAATGCCTGTTTATCTGCATGTGATTGTGATCCCAACCATGCTCTGAGGACCAAAGATGGTCAGGATACATGTACACTGTCAGAGAAAAGGGTCACAGTGAAACCCATTATTTTGTAAGATTAATACTAATAAAAGTGAAAAATAAAAATTCATATTTTAGAGTCTGCTGAAAATTTAATAATTTGTTTTCTGCATCTATTGAGGTAACTGCATATTTTCTTTTCATTGTGCAAATGAAGTTTGTAAATTAACCTACATGCATGAAACTATTAATGGACGTCCTGAAATTGAAGACGCCTGCACTGCAGGGATAAAGCACCTTAGCCATGGCTTACCATCGCTGTACTATTTCACGCTCTTCCTTTGTAACACTTTGGTGAAGAACTTTGTATCTGAGAGCTTCCCCTTCTCTTGCTCTCTCTGGCCTGCTCTCAAGGCTATGTTCTGACAAGAGCTAAGGAGGTGCTGGGGAGACGGCAAATCCCTCGTCCTGAAAGTGAGGACCTGACTTTGTTTTTCTGGATCCCACAGAAAAATGTGGGAGTTGTGGTAACACCTGTAACTGAGAATTCGCAATTTTCAATTGTGCCAGTAAAGTAGCTTAATATTGTTTAAAAAAAATTTTTAAATATAAATGTTCTTTAAGATTTTCTAAACGTATAAATTTCCTCATTGCTGTGTTTGTCTTGATTATGTTATAGCTAGATCATGTGTCATTTGATATTTGCTGGGTATTAGTGTTTTGTTTTCTTGAGACAACCTTGCTAGCCTCTTGAACTCAAAACCTGTCTGCCTCAGCTTTCCGAGTGCAGGCGTGCATTACTACACCCTGTCTAGCTGGTAACTACTTTGTGGCCCAGTACACAGGAAAGTTTTACAAACTGTCCTTATAATTAAAAGAATTTCATTAATTCTAAAAAAATTCCGAGTCATGGTCTCTGAAATAGTGAATTCTCCCTTTTCTTCCTAGAACTCCTGGTAGACTGGGGCTGAGCTGACACACATCTCAGTACCTTTCCGCACTTCCCATCTCTACCTGCTCTGGACTACAGAGCACCACTCCAATACCTCAGTTCACTAAGTGTGTGTTCTAACTCTTGATTGTCTTCATTTTTGATTGAAATGTCAAGCACTGTTTGGTTTTTGAGGTACTCCTGGTTCTTGTAAAAATCTGTGTTTTCTCACAGTGCTATCTGACTTTAATCATTTTAAACAAACCTGGTTCCTATCTGTTTAGTCTATTATCTGACAGTGTTAGCAAAGAATCCTGCTGTTTATTGATCTGCTGGCTCATGCTGAATTTGTCTTCCTGTTTTGCATCTGTGTAAATTCTGTTGGATTTAGGTTAAAGTCATCCTCCAGGGCAGTGTTGTCTCACTTCTGCTCTGTATCCGTAAGCTAAGGACCACTTTGTACAGTAATGTCTTGACATGGGAAGTTTTAAGACGAGATATGAAGTACCAAATTGAACCCTAACCCTATAGTAAGGACAGACTTCTAACAATTACCTACCTTTATTCAAGGCTGTAGGATTGAGGTTTCTGATTTTATGGTATAGTCACAGAGAGACGCTCTTCAAGGCATCAGCTCCTCATGTTGGCTGTTTACTCAAGGAACATTAGGAATGACAATGAACCTCGCCCTCTTACCCTAGGGTTGTCACAGAACTAATACATATATCTAATTGCTCTAGTTTTTAAGCTTTCTCTTAATTTTTTATGCTTAATGTCTTGTGAATTCATATATTAAGAATATTCACATAGTATGTATATAATATATATATATATATATATATATATATATATATATATATATATATATAAGCACTACTGGTGTTTTAAAGCAGGAATAATCTGTCACATCTGAGGTGAACTTCTACACTGTCTTTCATAGCACAGGCTGGTTGTAAAACACATGACCACTGAGAATTCTTTTTCAGAGCTGTAGCAGTTTACTCTGATTTAAGAGTAATGGTTCATGGAGAAGAAACTTTTTAAAATTATTATTAGATGTGAGGAATTGATGGCTGGAATAATTTTGTCACTACAGAATATAGGAGATATAAATAAATACATAGTGATTGTAGACAAAAATTATTCAGTGTATGTTAAAGGCATGCCTATTATTTAAGATATAGAGAAAAATAAGATGCAATTCCTTATTCTACAGAAAAAAAGTTACAAAACATATGTTTCAAAGTTTGTCTAGGGGGCTGGGGTGGCAATTCAGTGGTTAAGAGCATTTACTGCTCTTGAAAAGGACACAGGTTTGGTTCCCAACACCTATGAGACTGACAGATGTCTGTAACTCTAGTTCCAAGGGACACGATGCCCTCTTCTGACCTCCATGGGCACCAGAATGAGACGGGGTGTACACAAAAGGACACACAAGACATGAAAAAAATGAAAAAGCCTGGGGTTGGCAGGAGAGGGCCTCCTATGGAAGTTCAGTAGTAATGGGATGAGGAGACAAAGGGGAGAGGGATCTATCAAAACACACTTCTCTCAAAAATGGCAATGGTACCTGGTGCCTTGTATGTGAATTAGAACCAGAAACCATTTTTAGGAACTGTCTTCATGTAGCACGTCGACTTACCTGCGCACAGCAGATAAACACAACTGAGATTGTCAGTAAGAAGGCCGATGAGACAATGACATCCACAGATCGCTGAGGGCCTCGGCGCTAACAGGAGGAAGGGAAAAGGCCTTTAACTGTATTTACCAAACAGCAGATAATGTCCATGCTTCCAGTTAAGGTGTGACAGTTAGTCATAAGTTATAAGGCTGAAAACATACCTGACTCTCCAGATGAATTGTGTTAGTATTTCCTTAAAATTTTACAACACTGCCGATGTGGTGTCTGCTCAGCACAGATTCATTAGTATAACCTCTTATCCAACACTATAATCATTTATTCAACAATTGTTTCTTGAGCAATGGCCAAAACAAAGCACTGCGCTAGGGAACAAAACTCGTAAAATCTCTCCCTTCACAGGACTAGCTAGAGAGTGACACACTAAACTCACAGGCTCGAGACATGTGACAAACTTCACAGTGCTATGAAGGAAAACTCCACTGGAGTCAGTGTCAGAAAAGCGAATTTAGATTTGGGGGTTATAAGTGTGTGCCCGAAGAGCTTCCTAAGGAAGTGGTATTTACATCCTCTACAGAACAAGGACAAGGTGGCACACAGCACTGTCCTAGATGGAAAAGGTGGAAAGCAGGGGCTCGGTGCATTTACAGAACTAACGCAGTCCACAGGCTGGGAGAGGGGAATGTTCTAGAGCAAGCCAAGAGCGGCAGGCAGAAAGAAGAGCAATGCCTAGATCACAAGCAGCAGCCAGAACCTAGTATAGTCCTCTTCTTTATTCAAGAATAGCAGAAATTCCAGAAAGGTCTAAGAATCCTATGGTCAAATCTCAGATTTAAAATCTCTCTCATGGCAGGTGAAGATAATAATAGAGGGGAGAGATGTTAGTGCTGGAAAACCAGCCAAGCAGCAGCTTTACTGGGCCAACACAGAGGACGATGGTTTCAGTTAGGGAGGTGGACATGGAAAGAGAAATGTGAACACATTTCACATTTACTCTGGATGCAGAAAGGACGGGGTCAGTGAGAGACTGAATGCCAGAAAACGAGAAGTTGCAAGGATAAACATCCTGAACTTGCCTGAATACCCCACATATTGTAAAACCCAGTGCTATTTACAATAAAAATGAAATCTCCAGAAAAAAGGGTCTCCTTAAAATTAATTCAAGTGTCTGCCTTTTCCTAGGGTCTAGAGTTTTCACACTTTATTTCCACAAAGAGCAAGATTATTTAAAAGATCAAAGGAAGGAGCAGCATGTAAAACAGCCATGTACTGTTAGTTTAAAAGTAGTCAGTCTTGCTGGTTCGACTCCTCACGGTTTTTAAGTAGGGGGCTCCCTCTGCTGGTTTGTGATACTATTCTAGGAAGAAACAAAATCCTTAGCCCAGCCTTCGAGTGAGAAACTGCTGACTCTAACACGCACCCCATACATATAGACAAGAAACTGGAACTACTGGGAAAGGCAGTATGTTAAGAGATCATGTATCAATAGCATTCTACCTTAAGATAGGAACGGAGAGATAGCCACATTTTTATATTCTGTACTTTCTTCAACCGGAAGTGAGGAACCTCAGATTTCCGAGCTCTCCTTGCAGATGTCAAATGTCCAAAGAGTTTTGCAAAGAGTAATCGCTATAAAAAGATTAAGATGTATATTTTTATATAAAAAACAATCAGTAATATATCAATTGTTATGACTTAATATAAAAGAGAAACAAAAATAATTACATCAAAGTGGTTAGTGAAATACTAAAACACTTAAAAAAATACTCTGAGTGCTATAAAAAGGGTAAGCTAATGATATTCTTCATATCATACTCACTTGCTTATATGTTCTTTCTGCTACACACAGCAAAAAAAAGAAGATCCATACAAGAGATACACGAACCACAAAACTTATCAGGACCATAGAAAGAACCATGGAATCGTCCTTAGAGCCAAATGCAATCACGTAAAGCTCTGATGCAGTATGGGCTGTGAGCTGCTCCAAGTCTGTTGCTTGTGACAGTCGGAAAACAAATGGGGTTAAGCCCAGGATTAGAGAGATGGCATTTCCAAATACCTGGTACCCTATGCCGGGTACATGGCTGTTCACCTGAGAGAGCAGGGACAGGAGGACAAAAGAAAGTGTACATAATTAAATTTAAATAAAACAAATTCCTAAGGAACTTTACTTTTTATAACGGGATTTATAATTTAATTTCTTTAATACATTATGAAGCAAGCCTATTACACATTAATTATAAGATCTCCAATTCATTACTAGATATGAAAGGAAAATCGATCTTAGGTACTTAGAAACCTATGCATATTATTTTAAAAGTTAGAAATATCTACAAATATTAATATTAGAGTGCTGAGATCACATCCTAAATTAAACCCAATTCATTGGAGAAAAGGTTCAGGAGCTAGTGATGGCCCAGAAGATGAAGATGCTCATCGCCAAAGCCTGCCAGCCTGAGTATGACCCAGCACCACACAGGAAGGAGGAGCGGTTTCCAACTTTAAGCAGCACACTGAGACACATGCATCCTGGACCCAAAACTATTAAACAAAATGTAATTTTAAAGTTAAAAATGGTCAGTCTTTAGCTTGTATTTTTCTTCTGAATTCACCATGCAAATAAATGCCTCCCTAATATCATTTAATAAATATAAGTAAGAGAGAAGAAATTAAATAGGAGGAGAAAAGATAGGGGGAATATAATAAAGTAAAAAGATACTAAGTATGGGAAAAATAAAGTTTTAAATATGCTAGATTGGTAAAGATGAATTATCATAGAGCTGACTTTTAAACTCACACACTAAATCAATCAATCAGACTAAGTTATCTTTTTTTTTTCAGACTAAGTTATCTTATAGCTCACAGTTATTAAAAATATAATGTTCCTCTAATTTCACGTCCCCAAGTTCTTTGGCTGATTGATTTTAATTGTTCACAAAAAGGACTGTAATATGGAATCTGCCAATCTCTAGATGCAGTTATTTTAATTCCTGTCCTACACAAAGTCCTGTTAAAATGACAAAAGTCCTATTAAAATAGAGGACCGTAGAAATTTTAAACTCCAAATCAGATTGTCTAGTGATCTAGAGAAATAAGGAAAAAAATAAAAGAAAAAATTCAATGGAAACTGAAACAAATATCAAATCCATATCAAATCCATAGTGTTTGTACCAAATGTCAACCATGCAGTGTGACCACTGTATGCACGTCACATCTAAGCAAGGAAGCACAATACAGATTTCTTGCTTGAGTTTTAGATGCTAATAAATTCACACACACACACACACACACACACACACACACACACACACAAAATGGTTTTAACAAAATGAAATTATGTATACACACACACACAAAATCTTACCCATTGAAGAAAAAAGAAGAAAGGAGAAAATTGACATTGTGGTATATCTTCCAAGTCAATAGAAACACTAGGTACGTAAGCCTGGTGAACTGAGTGTGATTCCCCAGGACACACACAAAGGTGGAAGAAAAGAACAGAACACACAAAGCTGTCGTCTGTCATCCACAAGTAAGTTGTGACATATGCATGCCACACACCTCACTGTCCCTTCAAATGATGGAAGGGTCTGTTGGCAAATCACTTTTTAGATGGAGTTAAAAGAAAACTAAATTTTTCAGTGTGAAAAAAAAAAAAAAAAAAAAGAGGCACACAGGTTATTAACATTTAGTTCATGTATCAATAGCCAATGAATTTACCCTTTACCCAGAGAGTGAAAATTGAGAACTCACTCTGTTCATTATCATCCCACTGATTTCAAGTACAGACATGTCTGCTTTCTTACAGTCGTTACCTTCCCACACTATAGCGCTGATTTTTTCTAATCCTGGGTGGGAACTATGAAGCCAGGGCAAATGACTCTACAAAAAAAAAAAAAAAAGAATTGAACACATTATCACATTTCACAAATCAAAGTTTTACAAAACTATATATAGCTATACTAAATAAAATTGGTAAATATATACTTTATAAATGGAATACATTTATCTGTATATTAGTTATATTTATGCACATACAATTTTAGCTACATAAAAACCTCAAATTAAAATTAGTTATAGTTAAACAGATAACAAAAATCACGCAGTTACAAAAATGTAGAACTTACACTGGAGCTGGAATAGAACTATTTAGTTTACACTACAGCATTTCTAACTCACAACACAAGGATTGATATATTTCCCACATTTGATATAAAGGATATGTTTGGCATTCACAGTGACCTGAGGAATACAATCAATAGATTGCTGACATATACTATTTCAAAAATATTTCCATAAAGTTAAGAAATAATATTTCATAAGGGGGTATAAAGGTGAACTAACAGACTTCAAGTGAAGTTGTCTATAAAGTCAATAATATAAAAAAAAGAGGGATATTTTATCTTTTCTAAATATTTTCATGGTATTTATATATTTCATGAACTGTGGGGCTTACCTGCTTTGAAATATTGTGAAATATCACTTGAAGTAAGGGATATTTCATAACTTCTTAATAATATATGCTAGTTTAGAACTGAAATAATTTTGTATCAAAATATATATCAAACTTTCTCTGAAAACTTAATAATAAAATCTCCAATCTACTAGAATCAAAATGCCCTAGAGGAGTGGCTTTGAGAGAGGGTACCCATCTAGTATGCAATGCACAAGGCCCTGAGGGCAGTCCTGGTGTTTTAAAGGCAAGGGAGGGGCTAAAGGGCATAAAATGTATACAACGTTGACGAAAAAACGTGAAACACAGGAGTGTCCCAGAGGCTTAGCTAATGTAATTCTTCACACATGTGTGGTTGCCTCCTAGGTGACTCTAGATCCTGACAGGTTGACAATAAAGCTAGCCAGCACAGAACAGTAAGTCCAGGAGGCAACAGACTTTAAGTAATAATAGATTTCCAGTCTCATTGTGTAACAGAAATTATAGGTCTGCTCAATTACACAAAGAATGTTTGTACAATGGAGGTCAATCTAGAGACAGAATAAGAAGTCAACTACGTTGATGTCCTCAAAGTACTTCTTCCAAGTCACTTTTTCAAACATTTGACTTCATTTTCTTACAGCCACATGCCAAGAGAGAAGATGGCCATTAGAACTGGTGAATTTAGTTATTCAAAAGAACCATGTATCTCTCAATGTATTTGTGTTTTTGTCAAACATACACTTAAAAACTCTTGTTTAAACATACACAGGATACAGAGAGCATCATGACATGAGACATACTATTCTAATGTGCTGAGCAGCACAGTTAGCATGGCCCCCGTGTAGCCTGTGCAGGCTGCACACACTGAAGATAAGAGATTTGCAAGCTGACCTTCCTTCTTCCCAGGTCTCCGGTGCTCTGCTTTCATCTTCATTCAAAAGGAAAACCTTAAACTGCAATGATGTCATGTTCACTATGACAACTGCTTTATTTGGGTGGTTCCAAATATGGGAATGTAGTCATTAAAATCTGGCTATACCTACTAGAAAATAATATTACATGAATATGGCTTTTTATTTCATTATAGACTCAGCCATAATTAGCAGAAAATATTCTTTTCTATGATATATTTGCTACTATTTACAAACATAACAAAAATATGTATTTGGCAATATTCCGAAAAGAATATGCCAATCTAACTATTGAGGGTAAACAGAAAATGGTCTTGCAAACTTAACCCAGACCTATAGCCAGACAAGAAAACAATCTGGTAGTTTTTTCATTAAAGTAAACCAATTTCTACTGCCTGGTAACTAGGAATACTGAAAAACATGAACCTTCTGGAAACTTGAAAATATGAAATTGTGTTTAAAAAAAAGAGCCTTTTCTAAAACCAATAATTAATATGCAGAGTAATGTGCTGAGAGGGATTTATTTTTAGTCTAATAGAAAAACAGAAGGATGGCATTAAACGCATAGGCCAAATTATTAAATATTTTCATAAATAACTTTGGAAAGTCCTAAGTGCTATGTATTTTTCAGGTAGTATTTACTAAATATATACTATGTACCAAGGAGTAAATGGGACAACAATACAATAGTCACACAGCCCACACATCTACACCGTTTATGGAGTTACAGGGTAATGGCTCAAAGGCATTTCCAACTAGCTCTATCCAATCTACTTATAAAACTCAGTGGTAGGGTAAGTGTGAACATGCCTCACCCACAGCACAGTCTAGTGGACTGTTCTCTACTGTTTTCCTTGCTTCAGATCCAGGGGCCCTTAGGTATTCCTGTGGCCACACCCTGGATTGCTTCACCTCTGAAATGAGTTAGCCTTAGCACCCTCCCATCTAACCAGGTCTCTGAAACCTTCAGTTGAAGCACTTGTTCCCTTAAACACAGTCATTCTTCTATTTATCAGGTCTTGGCCAATCTGCCATCTGGATTCCCACAGAAACATTATTCACATACCCCTTCCTCTGGTTCTTTTCCCTCATTAGTAGACCGAGCAAACTGGGTCTCAGAGAACAGAAGGGTTTTATTGCTTGCCAGTTGTACAAGCTCCTCCCTGCTACCCCAGAGCTTGTGGCTATCGAACCTGTGGATGCTCTTCTTTTACAGTTCCTTCCAGCTCCCCCTCCTAGTTTCCTCACACGCCCCTTCCTGCATGCACAGCTCTCAGGTCCCCACCTCTCCTGTGAACTACCTCCTCCTCCCCAGCAGGCACGCTGCACTTCTCAGCCACCACTCCTTCAGGCTCTCCCCACCTTGCAGGGAGCTTGCTTCCCCCTGGCATTTGGCAGTGGGTCTGAAGCCAAAACCAGTGGGCATATTTTTAAAGTAAAAGACTTCATTCAGCTACTCAGGCAGCTGGCTTTACCAAGTTTACCTTTCCCAACTTGCTGAAGTAAAACATTTTAAGTAAAGTTGCAAATTATTTTGTATACTTTTGTTAGTCACCAAGTTCTACAACTGTAAATTCAATGCTTATTCTCCCTTCATGTTATTATATCCAACCACATATGCTTATATATGAATATATAAATGGTACTATATAGTTCTTCAAATTACTTTCACTCAAAAAATAAAACAAAAAAATGTATACTTCAACTTATAATTGAAAACTTATGTTCCCCAAACTGCCTTGTGCTGCCATGCGGCTAAGTTTACTGTCATTGTCATGGACTGTTTATGACAAGTTCTGACTTATATCTGTGCTGCCCAGCCTTGCAGCAGAAGGTCCAGCAGGAAGAGGCACAGGAAGGCTTGCTGACGCTGCCTCACAGTCTAGCTGTCGTATAGTCTGCCACGCCAGGAAGGCAGGACTCCAGGAATGTCCTGGTGTGTGGCACTAATAGGGAGGCAGAACAGGGGAAATGTCTACACTGGGCTGGCTTTGTCTGTCCTGTTATGAATTCACTGCCTGCCTCCTCTGATTTGGTATGTTGCCTAGGTGACTCTAAATCCTGCTAAGTTCATAATGAAGAATAGGCATCACAGCTAGGCTATCTTCACTTACTGTTTTCTTTCCTTTCCTTTCTGGTTTTTTGAGACAAGAGTTTCTCTATGTACTCTGGAACTCACTATGTAGACCAGTATGTCCTTGAGCTTACGGAGATCCACCTGACTATGTCTCCCAAGTGCTGGGATTAAAGCCTTTTGCCACTCCCACGTCCCAGTTTAATTTTTACTATCACATACAGTGTGATATACATTTACTTTTCCTGTGTCCATCATTTAAATGTCATTGAAGTTGGATGAGATGGGATTAGCTTATGTGCACCTTCACACTTAACCAGATAATAGCAAGCTACTCCAAAACAATTGTACAAATCTATATCAACACACTGCTTAATGATCTCTTTTTTCAAAATCTTGTCAATACTGATAATTTCTAAAAATTATTAATTTATTTGTTTATTCAAAACAGGATCTATTATATAGCTCTGGATGTCCTGGGATTCATTATGTAGACCAGGCTGGCCTAGAACTAACAGAAACCTGCCTGCTTCTGTCCGAGAGTGCTAGGATTAAAGGTGCACCGCCATGCCTGTACTCTTCAATGTGTTGGAATCTGACTCTCATCAGTGGTGTCTCGTTGCTCTGAGTTGTATTTGCCTGAGCACTAACAAAGCTGCCTATATTAACATAGTCCTATCTCCACTGGAGCCATAAGCTACTTCTTCAGATCCTTTTGTTTATTGCTCTGAGTCCTCTCCCTCCCCTCTTCTCTCTCCTATTCCCTTTCTCCCACTCTCTGTTTCCCACCTCCCGCTGCCCTCTCCTTCTCTCTCCCTTTTTTGAGACAGTATCTCACCAGGTAACCTGTCTTTGTAGATCAGGGTGGTATCCAACCAGTAGAGAGGCACTTGCCTCTGCCACCTGAGTAAGTGCTAGTGTTAAAGGCACAGGTCACCACAGCCAGCGTCACTTGTCTATTAACTGTATTCCTTGTAAATGTTTTAGACTTTTTCCCTTTACACTTAAAAATTATGTGCAATAAATGTTAACGTGTGAATGATCATTTAACTCCCCATCTGACAGCCTTATCTTTTTTCCTACTGAGTACTAATGCTATTATGTCATACATTAGGGATCCGTGAGAGCACAAATCTGTCTGGATTTTTCGTGGTCTGTTTCCCTTGGTCTGTTTATGCATCCACACAACATTATCCTATTCTCACTTTACACTAAGAGTTTCTATCTGTAGGAAAAGTTTATCTACTGTTATTTAAAATTTTGTTTTGTTTTAAAGACAGGATCTCACTTGGATACCCACCTGCCTCTGTCTTTCAAGTTCGGGGATTAAAAGCATGTGTGCCAAAAACTCAACAAATTTTTGCTATGTTTAACATTTCATTCCTTAATGTAAACTTTAACTAGTTCAGATCCAACCCAAACCGGCAGACAAATGAACAAAAAAGGCTGCCATAATTGTTAAAAAAAACAGGATAATGAACACCTTCACCTGGTGCCTGCTTTTAATAAAAATATTTCCTAGAATTAGGTTCAAATCTTGCTATCTACAGTGCAAGGATTGGGGGAGAGGGGGCAGGGTACCAAGAAAGTGACATGCCGACACCCTAACCTGGCTACCAGAACTACACAAAATGAGTACTGGGTAGGCCATACAGACTGTAGGATTATGTCACAGCTAAGGTTCTTAAGTAACTACTCTTAATCAGATTAAGGAAACTGTCTTCTATCTCTAGTTTGTAAGGATTTGTTCTTCTTGATAACATTTGATAAGAAAGCTAAAAGAAAGTAAGTGAAAAGGTTAAGGACTTATGTATGTGTGTAGGGGTGGGCTTGTGCATAAGAGGGAGTGCACATACACTTACCTATGCAGAGGTCAGAGGTCAACCTCAGGTGCTATTTACCTTACTTTAAGAAAACGGGTCTCTTACTTGCTCTGTGCTTGCCCAGTAGGCTGGTCAGCCTTAGCACCATACCCTGATTCTTTTTTTATTTTAAATACCAAGACTCTGAGTAAAGTGAGAAAGATTTACAAAGATGGGGGGTTCTGTTAAAGGTAGGGCACTGATGGACATTAAAGAATTCAATACAGTATCTGACTCAACTGTGGTTTTAACACCTTAAATGTGATTAGTCTAAAATGAGGTGTACATTAAAGGTTAAGACTAAAGTTTGTAGGCTTGTGTCATCTATACCATTTCTATTTTCACATTAATTATATAGTAAAGGAATAATATGTTGAACATATTTGGTTAAGTAAAGATATTGGAATTCTACCTTTTAAAACTGTTTTTAATGAGACTAATGGGAACTTATACATACATGACTCACTACATTCCTACTGGATAATGTGACTATGGGTTCTAAGTAATACAAATTTGATCCTCTGGGGACATCCAATTTTGAATCCTACTGAAAGGCAGGTCAAGAATACATGAATCTGAAGAGAAAAAGACTAGTGCATCAAGACCACGAATCTGACCCACAGAACCCATCTACTAACTCAGGGACGTATGCGTGAAGGATGAGGGATACTACCACAGTATACACACCAAGTATTCTAATGAAGCTAGACACAGGCCACCATATTAAGATGAAAAGCCCTTATAAAGGATTAATTCAATGAAATGTAAACGCTTTTGTCACCTCTTTTAAGGTCTGTACATACATTCAAAGGAGATGGTCTGACAGTTCCAACAATCCAACACTGTAAACTGACCTGATGAAAAGGGTCGTCTCTATATTCTTTTTTCACACATGGATTTATCTGAGGATTTCCCACATCTGTCTCACTGGTACAAGATGAACGGCATTCTGCACAATGTAACAAGTCTTCCCATAATACATCTTCAGTTTCAGATTCTGGCCTTGTACTCTCAGAATCCTGTCTGGAACTTGAACAGCGAGAGCTGCAACTAGTACCCGATTTAGGGGCATCCTGAAATCAAGATATTCTTTGACATTAATACAATTTATGTACTCTTTCCAACTCAAAGGATTTTATCAGAACTGTATATTGTTAGAACAACATACTGTCACAGACAGTAGAAGAGACAGCAGAACAATAAAGTACAGATTGATCTTTAGGACTAATAAAATGATGCCCTCTGGTTTTATATTTCAGATCGGATGTTACTCTGCATGCAAAAGGTATGTCATTTTCTCTTAAAATTTATAGGAAGCTCAGAATTCAAGTAGACAGAGAATTCATATGGTATAGATCTTTTCCTGCTTAACCCAAGGGCCTCCAATGCTCTACCATGAAGTGATGCAAATGTTTACCCATGTAGTTCCAGCTGGCTTTGGGTGTGCAATACAGCCCAGGTTAGCTTCAGAAATACAATTTACCTGCCTACACTTCATGGGTACCAGGATTAGAGATGTGTGCCAGCAAGCCTGACTTACTCAATGGAGCTATTTTGCATATATATATATATGCATAAATAGATTTCATCATATTACTGCCTTTCTCAAAGCTTAAACATGGCAATCAAAACCAAGAAGACAATCCTTATCGTGAGTTTTCAAGATAATCTATGGCACACAAGTAGAAAACTAAATTGCACAGATTAAAAAACAAAAAAAAACAAGACACGTTTCATAGTTTGTTACAATGTTTTAGACTACTGGTACTGTGCTCCAAAAACCTGGGTCCAAAAAACTGGTGGCTCCAAAAACCTGGGTCATCTTCAGATTTGTTATATATCCAAAATGTCACCCAAGTAATTTTTTTGAGTGTTCTTTTTTTTCTCTTCTTCCTGCCCTTTCTCTTTCTCTAAATGAGACAGGGCCTCATATAGCCCAAGCTGACTTGAACTCCTATGTCCCTACTGTCTCAGCCTCCCAAATGCTAATATTACCATGTCCAGAAACAGGCATTTTCTATTGACTGATTTTATCCTTATTTTTGGTTTATAAAATAAACATGAGTAAAACTGATTTAATGTAAAACATAGTTTATTGAATAAAGACAAAGGTTATCCTTATAACCAGGTCAAATTTTAGACCTGTTATCTGTTATCCTCTGCCTCTAAGGATTGTTAATTTGACTATTAAAAAAATAAATTACGGCCTGTAAAGATGGCTCAACAGTTAAATGCCCTTCCAGAGGGCTTGGGTTCAATTCTCAGCACCCTCACAGAGTATCGTAACTGTCTATAGTTCTGGTCCCACAGCACCTGATGCCCCTTTCTGGCCTCCACAAGCATCCAAGTGGTTAATACCCATTCACATAAAATAAACATTAAAAGTGAGACACTGTTATTCATACCTTTGTAAAATGCAGAATGGCCCACACCTAAAAGCCTTCTCCTTCTTTATAGACTAACTTTCCCAAAATAAAGTTGCCACAATCCACAATCCTCTAACCATAATCCTCCACCACGGCTTCCCAAAGTTCCTTGATCAAGTTTAAATTCCATTACCCAGCATGCTTTGTGCTCATAGCCTTTTCTCTAAGGAACCTGGACTGCTCCCTGGCTTCAATCCCAACTGTCTTTGCTGCTCTGGCCTTGACGACTTTCTTACACCACAGCAGTGATCCTGCGTTTCTTTAGAGAGATGCAGATAATTGACTACTACAGTTTATGTACTTTAATGCCTTCTATCTAGACAAATTACATCATCACTGAAGTGAGTTATAGTCAGGACTTTTTTTTTCTTTACTTTCTAGATCAATAATTCTTTCTTAGCTGCTCATGCAATAGTCTCACATAATTGGATCTCAAAAGACAGAAACAAACACTACTTTTTTGTGTGTTTACTATCCTTACTACAAATAATAAAATACTTTGAATGAAATGCAATATTTATGACTTTTAAATGCAGACCCACTATTAATGGATATTAATATACTGATATCCATTTGTGGAAGGGAAGATGAATAAGAGGCAATTTGTTTTTAAAGAAATGAACAAGAAAATGAACTTAACATAGCAGAAACTACCTGCTGGCTGGCTTTTACAGCGCCATAAAGTAATATGTAGTCTGCTACAGGAGAAAAGACATGAAGATCTTACCCAAGTGCTGAACCCTACAGGTCACAATGCACGATGGTCCAATAGTGGCATAGCTGTTCCGGGAGTAAGCAACTGCTCTGAGCTCCCACAAAGAGGGAGTCATGCTTGCTACCATAAAACTGGTCAAAAGCCCATGGTTTGTGAGGTTACAGACCCCTGGGGAAAATCTACTACTGTTGTTTTGCTAAATGTTTATATTGTTAAGTGGCTTTCTAAGAATTTATGTTTATACTCATAGATTAGTGTACCTCTGAGCCCTGGCCAAATAAGTTTTATAATAGACAGCAGTGAACACAGAGACCCACAGTAGTCCAATGCTGAGAATACATGCTGCTGAATGCTCACTCCTAAATGGATCACCTACATCACCCCCACCCTCCAGGCTCGGGAATATCAAAGAGGAGGCAGAAACCCTGTGAGGGTTGGAGAGCTCAGGAGAGGGCTACGACACTCTATGTCACCTAGCATGGCCTGGCTGTTGCACTAATGAGCAACAGCAGCTATGGTTCACCTTTACAGTAGATGCTAAGTCAGCACTGCAGCACAGGTCGGGGAGCAGCTCGAGGCCCCAACACCAGTTAAGGACTGGGAGGAAAGGGAAAGCTAGTTTCTCCACGCTGTGGCCCCCACGTGAGTCATGCCCCAGTACATGACCCAGATGGGGATGGACAACAATAATTACAGATTCTAAGGCCTTTTTTCTTGTTTTGTTGTTTTTTGTTTTGTTTTTTTAAGGGAGGAAAGGGACATGACAAGAGTCTAGGTGGGAAAAAGATATATATATATATGAAATTGTCAGAATAAACACGCATTTTTAAAAATTGCACAATGTAAAATATAGGAAGTCAGGGCAAAACCAGTCTGTCTTTTAAAAAAAATTCCCAAAGAATTTCAGATAAATAAATGTCACCGAACGTACTAAGAACCCAAGCAGTTTTCATTTGAAGAGTTTCTTTTTTCTTTTTCTTTTCTTGTTTTGTTTTGTTTTGTTTTGGAGATAATTGCCCTGGCTGGCCTAGAGCTGGCTTTGTAGACCAGGATGGCCTTGAACTCAGAGAGACTTGCCTGCCTATCCCTCCTGAGTGCAGAGATTAAAGGCATGTATCACCTAGCCCAGCTATTATGAATGTTTCACTAAGTAACAGGGCACAGAAAGCGTTTTCAGTAATTCATAGTGTTAAGTTGCTTCCATACAGTTCTCAAAACCCTATTTCAATCATATGAGTGTTCTGCTTCCATGCATGTCTGTGCACTATGTGCACGTCTGCTGCACGCAGGTCAAATCCCCGGGAGCTAGAGCTATGGATGGTTACCAGTCACCATATGGCAATTAGAAATCAAACTTGGGCTCTTGAGGAAAATAGCCAGTGTTCTAACTGCTGAGCCAGCCCTCCAACCCAGGTCAAATATTTAATAAAGATAGTTTATTATCTAATATTAAGTTTTGATATAGATGTTCTAGTCATATATTGAAATAAATGAACAAACTAAGAGGTATTATTTTTTAATTAAAACTAATAGGTGGGGAAAAAAACTAATAAGTGGGTTTATGAGTAAGAAAGCATTTATGATTCTGTGTTCTGCTAAAAATATTTTACCATTATTACATTACAGATATAAACTCCAAAATAATTACCTACAGTCTTTACATTTAAAACCAAATTTATTTAACAACTGTTTACTCTAAAAATAAGAAATATCTTAATTTAAAAACTAACAAACAAACAAACCAGTTCAATCTAACCCTGGCTATTGAGAACAGTTTTGCTCCCCTAAGATACAGATGCATAAACTGGGCATCAAAAATGTTTGGGGAAAGAAGTCATTTAAACAGTCTGATTCCAAGCCCACGGGTTCTGTATTAAGATCTCCATCACACACTTTATTTGATGAGAATCTAATCTACTCTCGTAAAGAGACAAAATTTGAAAGGAAGAGAGAGAGAGAGAGAGAGAGAGAGAGAGAGAGAGAGAGCGAGAGCGAGCAGGAGAACATGCTGGAGCCAGCACACACAGTGCACAGTGGACAAGAGCAAAGGCTAGGGAGGGAAGGCCTGCACATGGAGTGACAGGGTCCCCACACTCCCCAGGTACTGACACACTTATTTCTCCAACATTGAAACAACTTCCCTCTTTTAATCATTGAAACTATTTTATAACGGGAAAGTAAATTCAAAATATTTTTTTTGACTTCTGGGTCACCTGAAAAGACTATCATATCTCTGATAGATTTATTGTCATTTTGTATATTTCCTACAATAAACAGGAACTAAAATCCAGTAGTTTAAGAAAAATGTTGTTTGGTTTTTTATTTTGTGTGAATTTTCTATTAATGTCGTTAACTGCACAAGGTAATAAAATTTTTTTTTTTTTTTTTGTGTAGCCCTGGCTGTCCTGGAACTCACTCTGTAGACCAGGCTGGCCTCGAACTCAGAAATCCGCTTGCCTCCGCCTTCCAAGTGCTGGGATTAAAGGCATACACCACGACTGTATTTATTAATGTTAATAAATACATGAATCATTCCGTGTTTAAGTATACCCAAATGATTGTTGGAGGGGAGGAAGGCTTATTCTTAAAGAAGAAAAACAAAACAAAACACCAAAGTAATCTGGAGAGTTTGGTATTTGAAGAGTCCAGTAATTATAAATAAATGTGCAAACAATTCTATACATCTGCCTCAACTGCTGCTTCTAGAGCAGTGGTTCTCAACCCTCCTAACACTGCCACCTTTAACACATGCAGTTCCTCATGCTGGAGTGACCCCACCATAGAATCATCGTGATGCTACTCCATGACCATAATCTTGCTGCTGTTACAAATTGTAATATAAATAGCTGATATGCAGGGTATCTAATATGAACCCCCAAACGGGTCACAACCTACAGATCAAGATCTTCTCCTGTAAAGGTTTTGTTCTCTTTTAGAACACAGCCTTTAAAGTTGGTTCTGTTTCTAAGGTAAATCTGATGAATGCAGCTGTTTAAACATCATTTATTTTAAAGCCTTTACTTTCAATGTATATGTAATGTTTACTATCAATATTAAATAAGTTAAAATGTTTCTTTTTAAAAAGATTTATTTTTATTTTATGTGTATGAATGTTTTCCCTGCATGTATATGTATGTACATTGTACACTGCCCAAGAAGTTCAGAAGTGTGTCAGCTCCCTGAACTGGAGTCAGGATGGTTGTGATCCATCATGTGAGGGCTGTGAGCTGAATCCAGGTTCTCTGCAACAGCAAGTGCGAGAGCAACATGTGCTCGTACTGCGGAGCAATGCTTCCTAAGCAATATCTATTTAAAATCTAAGTGAAGAAGAAGAATATCCTGCTCTTCAAGAATTCCAGTAATTAAAATTTGCTCTGCAAAGAGTAAAGATCACAGAAGCCAAAATCCCTCCAAAGTCAAATAGCTATGTAGGAGACATGTCAAATGGCCATCTTGTTTCCAGTGCCAGTAAACTTCCAACTACATAAAGTAAGGATCTGATGTCCTAGACTTGGTCATTTGGTTTAAAAGCAGGATGTGGGTGACAAAGCAGTAAGCTGGTGTACTGTCTTAGTGTGTCTAATGCCATCCTTGAGGGAAAGACAACCAAAGCCCAAGGAAACACTAAGAGAGAACCATGGGAAAGTAACTATCCTCGCAGCATGAAGAGTCTCATATTCTACCCTAGGTTAACACTTGATTTCTTTCATAAACACAACTCAGAATCATCCAGAAAAAGAAAATTTGTATATTTTGAAAAGACTAAGGGTAATATGAGCTGACAAGAGGTGACACAGACACATCTTTGGGAAGTAAACACTAAGTAGAATGACATTGTTTTTCTGTCTAAACTGTTTTAAGTCTAGAGGTGTCAGTAAATTGGGGAAAGGGCTGAGAAAACCAATAAGCAAAGAAATAAATTTATAAAAAAGAAAAACTGGAATCAAAGAAGAAAATTACTAAATGTTGTAATATAGAGAAATTAGGAAGTGGCAGTAGCATCATGAGAGAAATTACCTGGAAAGTAACTTCACTATAATGGATTGTGAAAAGACTGACATAGGAGCTGGCAGACTGTTTTCAGCTGGTAAGGTCACTCTGCAGCAAGCCTGACAATATCTTGATAACCTGAGCTAGGTCCCTGGAACTCACCTGGGAAAGAGAAACTACCACAAGTTGTTCTCTGCCTTCCACATGTAAAGGAGGAACCACTCCTACACCAGTCAACAAGGGAACAGGTCTAACAGTAAAGAAGCACCCAAGTGAATGGCTCTTCATCAATGGGTCAATGCTACATTATCCATCAAGACTGCAAAAGAAAGGTGGTGTGGTGGCCCACCCTCAATCCCAGCATTCAGAAGGCAGAGAACAGCTGACTCTGGATTAGAGCTGGCTTGGTCTCCAGTACAAGTTCCAGGGTAATTAACAGAACATAGTGAGATTATTTCTCTAATAACGATGATGATGATGATAATGTAAAGCAATAATATATTAATAATGGTGGGAAATATTTCAATAATGACACTCAATTATTGGAAGTAATATAACAGAGGTATATGTGTATTTAAGTAAGGTCAAATTGTATACCTCATTTGCATAATGCTTTTTATAATGGTGTGGTTTTCTATGTCGAAGACTGCTTTCAGAAGTTCTGTCCACATGACCACGCAATGGGTACCCTCTTTCAGGACCCTCCTCACTGGATACTTCATCAGAGACATTTGTCGTCTTTCTTTGGGTATCCTAGTTGGGAATAGACAAAGAAAACTGTAAGTAACACCTGACTGATATTTGAGCTTTAAAATGACACTCTTTAAATTTATACAATATATACCACTATACCTTCAAAGTATCTTCAAATGCCACCAAGAAACTGATTAGGACTACCCAATTTTCAGCAAAAATGTCTTAAAGTTAGTAATTATACACTCCAATATACATTTTCTTTTAAAAAGTAATTAATTTATAAAATACTATTCTGTAACATTTTGTTCAGAAAAGAATCTGAAACATCTTACCAAAATAAGAAATATGAACAACACACAAATATAACAGACCATTTGAAAGAAGCTGAAAGACCGGAGAAAAGTATTATAAATATTTTATCAAGTTAATATGGTCATGAATTATAAGATCCATCATTGATTTAGTAATAGTTATGAGACAACAAGAAATGAATAGTTGAATGTGTGTGCATTTCTCACATTTTATGTATAGATCAACTGTAGGAGACCTATATTTTAGATATTGTGAAACTGATCAAGAGGTGTAAGCTCTACTGACATTTTTTGCCTATACCTCAGTAGGTAATATGTACATAAAAATGTATGTGTGAAAAATATGACATGTTTTGTTCATTGTATCAGGCAGCTAATGCGTGAGTATTAAATTACAGCCAGACTAAATTGCAGACTTGTGACTTATAGTGTAAGTACATGCACTATTAAAAGTTTTCAGAAAATCTTTTCATCTCCTTCCATACAAGAATGCCCATGCTCATATTCCTAAATGCAACATCTTCTAACTTGACCACGTTTTTGAAAATTAGTAAGCACAGTAGTGTTTCCTTACAGCATTTCACATGCACTTGCTTTTGGTGATGACGCTCTCTGCTCCACCCTTCAGCTTTCTGTCCTATGCTCTGCTTGGTCCCTTCCTCCAGCAGCTTGCCTCTGCACATGTCACAGTATGTATCTTACCCCCTCCAGTAAGGTTTGTTTTTCCCTCTCATGCGGCACTTTCTACCCAGAGTCACTCCTACATAAATGTACAAATATACAGATTAGACCTAGGATTCCCACTAGAGGATAAATGCAACTGGAAACACAGATAATAGATAAAATAGATTACAAAACAGGTAAAAATATGACATGCAGCATTTGTCTTTTTGAGCCTGGTTTATGTTACTTAATACATTTCTAGTTCTACCCCAATTTCCTGCAAATTTCTCTCTTCTTCACTTCTGAATAAAATTCCATAGTGCGCACACGCGCACACACACACACATGGACCACATTGTCATTATTCACTCATCTGTTGATGGATATCTAGACTAAATTCATGTCCTTGTCATTATGAACAGAACAGTAACAGTCTCTCTGCCGGATACAGTATATGCTGAGTAGCAGAATAGCTAACATGGTAATTCTATTTTTGGTTTTTTGATGAACTTCCACACTGCTTTGCATAATGGCTGCCCTAGTTTAGACTCTCACCAGAAGGGAGTAAGTTTCATCTTTCCTCATATTCTTATTAGCACTTCTTTTCTTGATACCCAGTGTTGACTGGCAATAAGTACAATTTTTAAAGCATCCATACTGGCTATGAGTATTAGATACTTTTAGGACTATTTATGGATTGCTGTTTTTTACTTCTCCTGTGAGAACTTTCTACTCATTTCTTTGGCACTGGATGACAGACTGGTAGATTGTTTGGTTTTCTGGGGAGAGGGGATAGGATAGATTTTTGCAGTATTTTATGTATTCCAGATAGTTACCAGTTACCTAAAGTATATCTGGCAAACGACTTCTATTCTACAGGCTCTCTGTTCACTCAGCTTTTACTGTGCAGATGCTCTTTAAATATGTTCTATTTGTCAAATCTCAGAGCAATCTCCTGAGCTTCTTGGGTTCTAGTAAAAAAAAAAAAAATCTTGCCTATACCTATTTTCTGTATTTTCCCCTGGTAGTTTCAGTTTTTCATGTTTTGAGATCTTTGATCCACTTTTGTTGTGGATGGGCCTGGTGCTGTTTGCACATTGATGCTAATTCTGCTCTCCTGGGAGGGGCTGCGGACAAGGAGTGAGTCATACTCAGGTGACTTCTTGTGAGCCAATCCCCTCATGAATAAAGGAGCCAATCACTGGGCAAGTAGGCGGGACTTCTAGGTTGGACAGGGAAGAGAGAGTTAGGCCTTTTTTGGACAGGGATAGCATGAGGACAAGCTGTAGTTACAAGTTTCTCCCAGTCCCCGAATCCTTCAGGATTCACCACTGGAGGATTTAGATTTAATAAGGCTTGCAAGTTAGGATTTTAGTTGTTGTACTCAGCAATTGAGTTATCATTTCTGAACCAAGTTTGTGTTGCATTTTCCTTTACACAGCAGCTTGCCTGGGTTCAAGAGAGAAAGGTATGGGGTAAAGTGTGGGTCTGCCTAAGGTGCACAAAGGTCATCAGGGATGTGAAGCACAGGGTTGGCGTGGTAACGACCTGCCAATGGGAACCTAAAGAGCTGGGTGGAGAGATCGGGGAGCTCTGAGTCAGAGTCTCCACGAGATAAAAATAGGTCTGTAATTACCCACCAGTGCTTGGCAGGCCATGCCGCGGGGACAGAGAGTTGCTGGCCCAAGCGCCTTTTTAGTATTTCCCACAACACACTTTGAGCTGACTTTTGAGCAGGGTGAAAGATACAGATCAAATTTCATTCTTCCAAATGTGAACATACAGTTTTGCTAGGAGCATTTATTGAAAAGGTTGTTTTCCAATGCATGTTTTTGACAACTTTGTCAAAAAGTTGTCAAAAAGTTAAGAGTACTTGTTGCTCTTACAGAAGACCCAGGTTCATCTTCCAGCACCACCACAGTGGCTCACAACATCGATAACTCTAGGGAAGCTAATGCTTTCTCCTGACCTCTGAGAGCACCAGGCATACACATGATACACACACACACACACACACACACACATGCACAAACACACGCACACGTGCACACACACAAACACAGAAGCAAATAAATTATACACATAACACAATATAAATTAAACTACACATACAATTTAAAAATGTTTGTAAACGGTTTAATGAGGTGTCTACAGCTGTGCAGATCTGTTCCTAGGGTTTCTAGCATGTCCCATTGGTCTACATGTCTATCTGTGTAGAAGCAGCATGCTGGCGTTTTCACTATAGCTGTGTGGTATAGTTTGAGGTCAGGTAACATGATGCCTATAGCAATATTGTTCTGCTTACAATTGCTTTTGCATTGCCCTATGAATTTAGGATCCACACCCCACCTCCCCTCAGTTCTTGAGGACTGCATTAAGCATAGATTATTTTTGTAGTACATTCATTTTCACAGTATTTAATTGTCAATTCAGGAGCACAAATCTTTCCACTGCCTGGTGTCCTCTTCAGGTTCTTTGTAAATACCTTAAATTTTTACTGTAGAAACTATTATGATTGGGATATTCTAATTTGTTTTTCAGCAAGTTTGTTATTAGTGTATATAAGTCACTAACTTCTGTATATTAATTTTGTATCTTGCAAATTACTATAAGTGTTTATCTTATATAAAGGTTTTCTGATTGGAGGCCATGGTGTCTTTTAAATACAGACTCATGCCATCTGCAAATAAGGATAAATATAACTTTTCCTTCACAATGTTAATGCCTTTTATAACTTTCTCTTTTTTCATTATTGTAACTAAGACTTGAAGCATTACACTGAGTAACAATGGAGTGGGCACCCTTGTCTCACTCCAATAACGTTCTTCAAAAACTAGAAAACCTACCTAAAACCTATATGGAACTGTGAAAGATCCTGAATAGCAATCCTGAACAAAAAGAACGAAGACTTCACAAAAGTACTAATAATATATACACAGAGACAGCTGCAACTCAACTAATTACCGACAGATGATGAGATTATTATGCGGTTCATAAAGATAACAACATTTTGGCTTTTAAAGCAGCAGAAACAGAACTGGTAGTAAGTCAAACTCACAGTATGAGTCTGCATCGAACTTATTTCATCTACTGTACAGTTATACTGAATTATTATACAGTATGATACGTGTGTGTGTGTGTGTGTGTGTGTGCGTGAGAGAGAGAGAGAGAGAGAGAGAGAGAGAGAGAGAGAGAGAGTTAGTTCTCATCAGCGGATGAATGGACAGTACCTAAGGAACATAGGGGTACCTGTGGATAGGAGGAATAACTTATTTTCTGTAATGATGGTTGACAAATTACTGCACATTTAAACACAAAAAGGGAAAAAGATTTTTCAGTGTATGTTAAACACCTGCAATGGATAATCAATTTGGAATGCATAGAGTTACACGTGCAGTCGTGTCTAGCCACATCGACCTGATCTTCAGCGTCATCACTATTATTCATAGAAGGTCACAGAATCAATTCCAGAGAAAACATTTGCTTTGAGAGCAACTACTCCTCCATTACTTCATGCTGGCAGATATAAACTCAAACAGACTCTACAAACAGCACTGACTTTGGCAGGAACACTCCTTGGTGTTCGTGTGACCCAGGCTGCGTCTTCTGGTCCAACAGTCTCACACGGAGGTTCATGGCAGTGTGCTCCATCTTCACTGCTTTTTACAGTCCTCTTCCCATCGAGTGACACATAGCCATTGTCAGTCTCGGTTGACTTATCAATTGAATTCTTTGCCTTCTTTGACCTAAAAACCAAGAATAGTCAGAAATATGTTCATGTGGACACAGCTCATTCTGGATGGGTCGACAGAAATTAAAATCTGGTATTATTACATAAAGCAGTATTTCTCAGAATTTTAATGGCTATACTTACATTTTACACTAAATGAAAAACAATATCAAAAAAATGATCATTCAAATTAAAATCCTATTTAAACTTATGGTAGGTTTTAAGGTCCTACAAATACCAATTCACAAAGAAAAGATCTAATTTACAGAATTCTTAGTCCTAAACACCTGGCCTGTGGGAAATGTCTAGAATAAAAATTTTGCCCAATTTGTTATGGTTAACATATTTTAAGTTTTTAATTTTAAGTTTTTTATTTTAAAAAGTTTATCTGTGAAGTTTCATCAAGTAAGTTATAATTAATGACTTAATACTATCACAAATACTTTACTTTGATACACACACACATAAGTTCTTTAATAAGTTCCTATTAATATACAATAAAAATATTAAGACCTTTTGCAGCAAAAAAATATGGAAAAAGGAAAACAAAAAATAAAGTTATAAATCTGGCAAAAGTAAAAATGAATAACATAAAATTAAGATGTAACCTCTTTTTCTCAATAAAAGAATTCAAAAAAATAATTGATGACCATGTTTATGGAGCCTACAAGGCCAGAATTAAGGATATTGATTTATATGAATGAAGTATTTCTAAAATACAATGTGAGAAATAATAATTTTTAACAGGTAGATGTTTGAGGAGTTTTAAAAAACTACAACAGCTGAAAGTAGTTTCCAACAGAAAACTTTAGTGAAAATAAAGTGGGTTCAATGTAGAGGAAAGCTTTCATAAAATATAATTTAAAAGCATTTTTATTTAAATAACACCCCTTTGAATTTTTCTAGAGCATATTTTATAAGAAAGGAAAAAATAAAATTAGTATAATGCTTCATGTAGATAGGTTTTCAAGGCACTCTAAACCCTAGTGACACAGTTCTATGGGAATCTGCTCAAGAGCTGAGCAGCTGGTGAGACATGATGGAGAGGGAAGGGAAAGCAACTGGGTGGGGAAGCTGCAAATGCGGACAGAGGTGACAGGTGGCTAGTGTCAACAGGCAGGATAAAGAATCTGCTCAGACACAGTTTGAAAATCCTGTAATACCCTTTACAGTAATTAATTTTTAAATTAATTATTATTAATTTATTTAATTAAAAAATTGAGAACTATGTGAGCTTTTGAACTTACCTATTCTAAATGCTAAGTTTTAGAATCAAGACATAACACAAAGAGGTTACAGGTGAAATACCACAGCCGGTTTGAAGCCAATTACAATACAAAATTGTCCTTAAACATGAGATGATTTATAGTCTCCATAATTCTTCCAACTACCCACTCTTTTCGGAAACGGCCCATTAGGATTTTGTCAAAAAACAGGAAGTTTTTGTCTTATGCAAAGAAGCCCCTCTCCTTCCTGCTCTCTACAGGACAGAAACAGGCAGGCTGCATTCCCGTACGCTCTATACAGGTCTAATACTTTATATTCAGGGCGCATATCCTAAGAGTTACAAGACTTGGAAACCCAATCTCCTAATGCTTCCTTTGTATGTGATCCCCAGTGACAAAAAAATCCATGAGAACATGGGCCGTGGATTACAGATAATCACATATAACAAAGCGTGCTATAGAGAAAGGGAATGGGGGGGGGGGACAGAAAGTCAAGGAAGAACACAAAGCTGCCTTGTTACCACCCAGGGAAAAATATTATGGTATCAGCAATTCCCTTTACTGTCTTAGTCAGGGTTTCTACTCCTCCACAAACATCAAGACCAAGAAGCAGTTGGGGAGGAAAGGGTTTATTCAGCTTACATTTCCACATTGCTGTTCACCACTGAAGAAGTCAGGACTGGAACTCAAGCAGGTAAGGAAGCAGGAGCTGATGCAGAGGCCATGGAGGGATGTTCTTTACTGGCTTGCTTCCATTGGCATGCTCAGCCTGCTCTCTTACAGAACCCAAGACTACCAGTCCAGAGTTGGCACCACCCACAAGGGGACCTCCCCCTTGATCACTAATTGAGAAAATGTCTTACAGCCGGATCGCATGGAGGCGTCTCCCCAACTGAAGCTCCTTTCTCTGTGATAACTCCAGCTGTGTCAAGCTGACGCAAAACTAGCCAGTACATTGTCTTTTACACTATGTAACATGCAGATGTAGATTTTAAAAAATGAATTACGTTGAAATTCAAATAAATTCATAGTACGCTGGAGAGGTATTCATTAAGGCTGGTGGAAATTAAGACTGGATCGAGAAGCTAATGGTAAGATAATTAAGTAAAAGACATCTAGAGCAGATACATGAATTAGACAGAAAAGCAAGGTAAGCATATGAGAAGACAGAAAATCCTAAGAACAGTAAGCAGCTAAGAACACAGGTCTGGAAGCCAGTAGTCAAGGAAGAAATATCCGCTGAAGACATATACAATAAATATACTTTATCTAGATAGGCACAGAGTTAAATAATACACCTTCAAGAATTTGGTCCACACTGAACACACTGAGCTTGCACCCAGAATTTGGTTTCTAAACCCCATTCTCTGTAAGGAGAAGTTCTGATAACTAAGGTCTAGTTCTTGATTTGTCAGTAAAGGCGGCCAAGAGCCAATTGTTGGGTGGAAGGTACAGGTCCAAGGAGGAAAAGGCAGACACAAGGAAGGAGAGAGGCTTTCCAGCCATGCCTTGGAGGAAAAGAGACGTAGCAATCAAAGGCCTCAAGGAGCAGGAGCGTTAGGGCCTGTGGCCTCTGCTATGGACGGGTGGCCAAGGATGTGGCAAAGAGACGGAGATAATATGGTAAGGGCATGTCTGGAAGGTGGGAGGTATCTGCGTTAAAAGGTAATGGAGCTGTGTGTGTGTGTCTTTTATCCGTGGATTCAAGGGTCTCAAGGGTGGGCTGGTAACATGACCTCTCCCAGTGCAAAGGCAGGTAGAAAAGAAAACTGGGTTAGGGTTGGCAGTGGCAATCCCAGACCTGAGCTGGGTGGAACAAAAGAGAGCCCAGTTCTGGGCAAAGGTGGTATCCCATTTTTAAAACTACAAGGAACAATTCTCCTTGAAGAAGTGTCTGCTTTGAGGGCTGGAGCAGATATACAAGCTGAAGTTGGAACATTCTGGTGTGTCAGAGATAAGTTAGTGCTCCAAGAACAGCAAGAACTTGTTAGGAAGACAAGAGCTGCTCAATGGTGCTCTGTGAGCTACACCAACCAAATTTAGGTCAGCTGAGTCACCAAAATACATCTTATAGTAGTAGCAAAACAGAAATTCCCAAGTAAACAAGAGAAGATGCCAACTTGAAGCACAACGCCAGTTCAAACATGAGAGTGGAAAACAATCGTGTAGAACAAACACCATGATTCAGAGAGTGAACACTGTGTGACAGATGGCAGTCATGTCACATGTAACCTCTTATCCTTACCCCACTTCTCAGTGCCTCCTGTTCTCTGTGCCCCTACCTCATTTCATTGCCTATGTGCACTTTCTAATCTCTTATTTATACTCATATACACTTCAAAAGTCAGAATCCACATGAGACAAAGTATGCAAATTTTATCTTCTGAGACTGGGTCACCTCACTTAATATAATCCTTTGATTTTCCATCTGTTTTTCTCCAAATTTCATAATTTCATTTTTTCTTTAGAGTCAAATAAACGTATATATGTCACATCTCCATGATCCACTCTTCTGCCAACATACACCGTGGCTGGTTCCACTTCTGCTACTGTGAATAATGCAGCTATAGCATGGGTGTGCAAGTACCTGTCTGAGACAATATTGCATCTTTGGAAACATACTGTTGGATCACACAGTAGTTCCACTTCTAACTGCAAGGAATGCTGACTTCCACAGTGGCTACGCTAGCTAGCACTCTCACCAACAGTGGATGAGGACTGGAAGCAGTTATTGTGGTTTGTTTTCTTGATGATGGCCTTTCTGACTAGGTGAGATGGGAACTCCAGTGGTTTTAGTTTGCCTTCCCCTAGGTGTTAAGGATGCTGAATTTAAAAATAAAAACTACTGGCTATTTGGTTTCTTTTGAGAACTGACTAATCACTTCATGGGATTTACGGACTGGCAGTTTTGTGGTTTGGGTGTTTATTTTTGTAAATCTTTACTTACATCAACCCCTCCCTCTGTGATGGTTAACTAGGAAAGGTTTTCTCCAAGTCTGTGGACTGTCTGTTTGCTCTGCTGACAGTTTCCCCTGGCACCCAGAAACTTTAATTTCGTGTGGTTCCATATATTGATCCTTGAAACAACTTAAAAGAAATGGCTTTATCCATTTTCCAAGAACTTATTGTATCCAACTAATTGTTAAAACTCACCTTAAGCTTTGCAGTGGTGGCACATGCCTTTAATCCCAGCATTATGGAGGCAGAAGCAGGCAGATTTCTGAGTTCAAAGCCATCCTGATCTACAGAGTAAGTCCCAAGACAGCCAGTGATATGCAGAGGAAACCCTGCCTTGGAAACCCCCAAACAAAAAAAAAACAACAGAAACTCAGAACAAACAAACAAACAAACAACAAAATAAGGATGCATCCTTCACGAAGGTACTGCTGGCGTCCATTTCCTGTTTTGGTGGACTCTATGCATCTCATCTCTACTAGGTTAGTTTTATGTTTTGTTGCCAGCAAGTAGCATAATGCCTAGTCTGAGAAGTACTTAATAAATATGGTGTTTACTAAGAAAAAAATCAGTTATTTTATGAACTGGAATTTGAATAGAAAAAAACCACAGATTAAAAAAAATTCACTGTTATAGCCAATGTTAATAACAGTCCTGCCTTTTTAATTTTTGAGTGACGAGACATTTGTAGAATTTTCTACATGCATTCTGATTGGTACTCAAGATGAAGAAGTCCTGAGTCAAAGCTACTCAAGGGAAAAGAACCTTAAAAAAAATGAGCCAGTGAGATGTTGGAACAGAAGAGAAGCATGAGTCAAAACCCAAGGAAACCTGAATAATGATTAGATGAGTTCCAACAATGTAATGGTGTTGATTCTTTTTTTGTGTTTGCCTGTGTGTTCAGTTGGGCAAGCAATGTGTTAGACAACAATTGTTAAGTAGTATCAAATGGACAGTTACCACTGACTCAATGTTTAAAATCTATGTAAAAGTTCTTCCCTGATTTGTTGATGCTATAAAAATAATTTGAACATATGATGGTATTAAGTCTGGAATTCAATGGTATAGTACTCTAAAGCAGTGGTTCTCAACCTTCTTAATGTTGCAACCTTTTATTATAGTTCCTCATCTGTGGTGACCTTCAATCATAAAACTACTTTTGCTGCTATTCACAACTATAATTTTGCTACTGTTGTGAATTGGAATGTAAATATCTATGTCTATGGTTTTTGATGATCTTAGGTGACCCTTGTAAAAGGGTCTTTTGACACCCAGAGGAGTCATAACCAATAATGAGAACCACTATTCTAACCAATGAAGTAAGTAATGGGGTATATTTTTTCTATAGTATAAGTAACTGAACAGCTATAAAAAATAACAAATATTAAATGGACAACTAAATGTAGAATTAGAGCATCTAGAAAATGTCAAGTCCACTGTTATTAATAGAAAAATAATTAAAGCAAAATAAACTTTTTTTCTTTCAGATTCATTTGTACTCATTCACAAACAATCTGGAACCAGGGAACAGCGAGCACTCTATAGGTTATAATCTAAGTCTTGAAAAACAAAGTTCGTCATCCTCTTATACTTTCCAAAGAACACTCATCAGTTACATCCATGTTACTCTGTGGATCTAAAATAAAAAGAATGTATGTCACTCTGTTCAGCCTCCTAGTCCAAGTCTTTCCGTCATTTATTATAATGAAAAAAAAAATCAAAGGACAAATTACATGTTCATAAAGGGAAAAAAAAAGTAAATGTTGAAACATTTATTTTAAAGAATAACTTACAGCATTTAAAGGTGGCATAGATTTATATGACTTCAAAGGAACTCTTGTTTTAAATAAAAATCATTATGTTCAAGAAAAGTTCTTAAGCATAAATATATGTGTGTATATAATAAATCATCCCAACAGAAAAAAATCTGAACATAGAAATGTAATGATAAGAAAATTCTAGAAGGGGAGACACTCAGTTACCCTTGAGGAAATATAGAATTAGATCCATAAACATTTTGAGAGAGCTCAGGTTTGAATGTTCTATTTCTTTTCTTTTTTTAAATAAACTTACGGTTACTATACAAAATCATTAAATCATTTATATCTAAATATCTGATAAGTATTTTCTTGTGAATGTGAAATTAGTAATGCCATGAAATAAAGTATATATTATGTAAAAAAAAAAAAAATGAGCCAGGCGTGGTGGCGCACGCCTTTAATCCCAGCACTTGGGAGGCAGAGGCAGGCGGATTTCTGAGTTCAAGGCCAGCCTGGTCTACAAAGTGA
>NC_034591.1:15466663-15477349 GCF_900095145.1 Mus pahari
GGTAGAGAGGCCCCTTGGTCTTGCAAACTTTGTATGACCCAGCACAAGGCAAGGCCTGGGCCAAGTAGTGGGAGTGGGTGGGTAGGGGAGCAGAGGTAGGGGGAGGGTATAGGAAACTTTCGGGATAGCATTTGAAATGTAAATAAAGAAAATAATAATAATAAAAAATAAATAAAATTTAAAAGGAAATAAAAAAAAAGAAAGAAAAACCAACCAAACAAACAAATACAATAGTTGAATATTCTTACTTCCTTTGAAATTCAAGTGATTATACTGTAAATGAATTGTTAAAGTATTATAATCTTCATATTGAAAACTTGAGCCCAAAAGTTAGTACAACTTTTAAAGAACATGCTCATGAGACCGGCCTTAGTTTAGAATGTAGTCTAATGACAGTCTGAGTTATCAGGTTCTACTCCTCAATAATCTTAAAACTGTGGGGTACACTGACAAATAAACTTCTCCTATTACTGTCTGCAGAAGACAGCTGAGTGTAAATGACTCAACTACTCCAACTATATTCAAAACAGGTCAATTCTCAATGCTTGCACTGAAAATTCCTGGTAGGACTCAACTTAAGTAGTATATTTAACTCCGTAAATAATATCAATGTATTAAACCTTTAACTTTCACTTCAGTGTTGTAAACAACAAATAAAGGTGCGACTCTGCACATGCACACTCACCCCTGCAGTGCAAGGTATCCAATCCAGGCCCTTGCCCATGGTCTAGGCAAGCGCTCAACCACTGAGCAACACTACTGGCCCTCAATGTAGGTCAATCCAGCATATTAACATGTGGTCTGCTTCATTCTGGCAACTGTTTTTAATTCACCAAATCTATTTATATCAAGTTCTCTACTCAAAATCAAGAGCATAATTCCTATTCATTGGCCTACTTTTTAGTAACAAAACAGTTAGCTCTTAAAGGCTATAAAAGAAAATTCATGATTTTTTTTTTGAATTTTGAAGTAGGTATCAAGTTAAAGAAATACAACTCAAAATCTAACATTTCCTATTTAATCTTTTCAGTGAAAGCTATATTCCCAATGGGCACAACAATTCACTGGATTAAAGTACTAAACTTAGGAATCTGAGTAAGTTTCTATGTTTTTTTTAATTCTTTTTTTTTTCTTAAGATTTATTTATTTCACTGTTGCTGTCTTCAGACACACCCGAAGAGGGCATCGGATTCCCATTACAGATGGCTGTGAGCCACCATGTGGTTATTGGGAATTGAACTCAGGACCTCTGGAAGAGCAGTCAGTGCTCTTAACCACTGAGCCATCTTTCCAGCCCTAGTTTATATTTTTAAATTGGCATTTGTTAAATTTAAGCTGTTTTACTTTAAGAATGAAATATATTTAGATAAAGTTAAGACTTGCAATCACTTTTCATTCTAATCTCTAGAAACCATGATATCACTCACACAAGTTATCCACTGTGCTGTCGTTACCTACTCTTCATCATCAACTCAGATACCTAAATAGAAACTGCCGCCCTCCACTTATCACCAGATAGCACTGTAAGTGTCAGGTGCTATTTCAGGAATAAGCCTGTGGTCACTTATAAAAACTTTAAAAAGCAGGGCACTAAGATTTTAGAATTCAGCAGAGGGCTTCTAAAATTAACATTTCTCCTAGGATCTGTTTGTACCTAATATTTGACATAGTCTCATTCATATGCTAGCAAACCAAAGCCTTAAAAAAAAAAAAAAAAAAGGCTGAAACTGGTTCACATTTTACGATACTTATAATACAGTTGTCATAATTAAACAGAGTCAGTCCCAGCCATTTTCAGACTATGGACCAACAGAAGGAAAACTGAAGTCTGAGTCTTATTTGAGTAGAAGAAGCAAGTAAATTAAAGTAACAAATCTAAATGTTGTTCATAATATAACAGTATCAGCTGCAGAAATCAAAACAACCAAATGACTCCCTGAAAGCTAAATATATCTACTTTGCTATTTAAACTGTTTATCTGAAAGTCTTGAAAATACTTAAGAAACTGACTTTGCAATAATTAAACTTTTACATTTTATGAAAGAAAACTCTGTTCACACACACGCACACACGTGTGCACGCGCTCTTAGATAAAACAGAATAGATTCCAAATTAAAAATAGAAATAAAAACACATTTTCTTTAAGGAGAAAAAAGACAATTGGATTAAGTGCTAACTATCAGAATAATTTTGAAAAATCACTTCTAAAATAATAAACAGTAAAAATAAACACAGGATACATTTTCTTAATGTGTGGTAAACTTTATGGGAAAAGTACAAATTGATGGATGAAGAACTTGGGAAGTAGCAAAAGCTAGTGACATCATCTGCAAAGTGATAGATAAGTTACGATTTAAAAAAAGAAAAGTTATTTGCAGTATCTCTTTCTTATTTAAACCAGTATCATAAGTCTTAACTGAACTAAGTATTAATACCACAATATTGAGCTGAGTTTGATCTGATGTAAATATCCTCTCCTAACTGGTACAAGCAATACAACCCCAAGAACAAATAAGAACTTGTCTGTAGCACATCATATATTCACTTAACTCACCACAGCGCTGATCTCAAACAACTTTAGAAAACTGAGGTAGATGTAAAAGACAAGGCAATACAAGTGACAAGTTGTATTAAAGCAAAGTCTGGCCTACAATACTGATGAAAACAATGAATTAGTAAATTAACAGAGTAAAATACTACTAGAAAATTTTTTTTAAAAACTTGAGAAATCTTCACTACTTTGCCACTATATACTCATTCCCATAAAGATAAATATATTTACACATAACCCCAAATAAACGTCATGCTTTTTCTCCTTAAGCTCTAACAATCTGATTATCGAAATAAAACGTCTAATGAGGCTGTCATATTGAAAGTCATTAATCGTCATTATCTAGACAAATGTCATAAGAGGAACACAGCATCTTTATGCCTCATAAGGCCTCGCGTAAATACCAACCCTGATAAGAAGAAAGCAGCACGCCAAAGGTCTCTGAAGACAGTGCCAACACTGTAAGAGGCGCCTGCACTGTGGCTCTGCACTGCTCCCTCCTGTGTGTTATCTGTGGTACTAGAACCATCTCCTTCCCTGTGGACTTCCAAATGGGCTGCTTTTCTTAATTTCCTTAATCAGAAAACATTAAGAATGGAAAGTAGTTTAAAGTTTTGACAATTTTTCAAGCACATTCAAAAAAAATTATAGAACACAGGAGCTTACTAATAAACAATGAAGATCAAATGTACTAGACAGAATGTGAAACATGCATTATAGTGCATATTCAAGTTCAGACACACACTGGCAGTCAATGTACACATGATTATATGGGTCATACTGGCAAGATACTTATAAAACCATTTCTTCCCTATGTGAATATTACTTCTCTGTAGAAGCAAGATTGGAGAGAATTATAACCTAAATAAGCAAGGTTATTTACCTAATGTTCGGATTACCTTTCAAAACTGAGATGGACTTAAATCTCAACACTCCCAAACTATAAATATCACAATGTCTTAGCAATAATATTCAAAAGAAATATTGTTTCAAAGTATCTTAAAATAGAAGTGCATTGTGCTCAGGAGCCAGTGAGGAGACTTGCTAATGTTTACTCATTAACAAGCATTATTATTAAACAGCTTGGAATAACATTTAATAAATAGCCTTTTTTCCTCTTGGCTCTACTTTTGCCAAAGAATCTTAGAAACACAGGATTTTTGTAAGTTGTAGAACTTAGTTTATTCCACCTAACAACTATTTCCTGTATTGGTACTGCTAATTAGAAATGAACTTAAAGAATAACAAATAAAAATTACTATAGCAAGAAGAAACCCCACATACATGTGCCACTGAGGTGAGCCATAAATGGATACAGAAAACCGATCACCTGGTGACTGGTTCTGGAGTTTCCAGGTTTATCTGAAAGAGCTACTTTGTAAAATACCATAATACTCTATGATGTGAAGAGCAGTTAAGAACAATCCCCAGGGCTGTGGAGATGGCTCAGGTTGGAAGGAAGCACGTGCTGCTCTAGAAACGGCCCTAAGTTCAGCTCCCAGCACCCATAGCCAGCAGTTCACAACCACCTGCTACTCCACCTCCAGGGTCGGATGCCTTCCTGGTCTCTGTGGGCACCTGCACACATGGGCAGGCACACTCACACAAATAATAAAAGTAAAATTTTAAAAATTCCATATGCAAATAACAGATATCTACACTGTGACAAGCAGTACCTTCTTCGTTTACCGCCTGTGCCTAGAGGAGGCTTGGGTGTTCTTGTTGAAACAATCTGGCAATGCACGGTTCCCAAAAGCAGCATCAGCCATATTGGCCCAATCACTTCAGTTAGAGGTATGCTATGTGGGCTAGGAGCGGAACAGAATAATACTATTGCAGCAACTACAAATGGAGAGAAAAAATACATTTAATTATAGATCTGTAGTCACTTATTCAAAACTGTAAAAACTGTTCTTATGATACTTCTTACTAAATTCTTTTCCTAAACTTAAGTGTTTATCCACGGTGCCAGGCATGGTGGCACAAGCCTTGACTCCCACCACTCAGGAGACCATAGGCAGGATGATCCAAGTTCAAGGACAGGCTGGTCTACATGGTGAGTCCCAGGTAGACCAGGAAAACACAGTGAGATATCGCCTCTCTCACACACACGCGCCACCATTATTACTCCAAATAAGCTCTTTCGACTATTATTGGCCATTGCCTAACCATATTATTTAGTAATATATTGTTGGAACACTAAAATATATACACTCAGCTTTGTAATGAAGAGTGTATGAATTCAAATCTAACATTATTCTTTGTTAGGCCACAATAAGAAAAAAAAATCATACTAATTTCAAGTACATTTATTCTGTTACACATAATAAGGAAGCCTTGTAGAAAGTACTCAGCAAGGCTATAAAACGCGTGTCTGTACTCAAGCTTTTGCAGCCTGGACAGGACCTCATGTATCTCAGCCCTGCCAGGAACTAAGCAGACAAGGATGACCTTGACCTTCCACGTCTCCTGCCTCTGCTTCCCCAAAGGTGAGGGTATGAGTGTGCCAGTGCACCCAGGCTGATGTAGTGCTGGGGACCTGACGCAGGGCTCTACACATGCTGGCCTTCTACCACCCAAGCAAGCCTCCACCCCATCACTTAACATTCTGAACACAAAGCTGCCTGTCCGTATTTCCCAGGAAACTCACTGATCACTCATCAATGTTAATCAGTACAATATACAGAAGAGAGCTTTTCCCTGCCTACATTCCTTAAACTTTCTGGACACAAAACCTTTATGGGTTTGTCCTACTTTGGCACAAATATAATCATAGTTTGCCACAATATTAGTAACTCTAGGCATGAATTTGTTTTGTTTTAAGATTTATATGAATTTAAAAAAACTCACCCCCTTTCCATTTTTGTTATTATTGAGATCAAGTCGCATTAAGTAGCCCAGGCTATCCTGGAACTCACGGTACTCCTCACCCTTGCTAGAATGGGAGCTGCACTCATAATCCAACAGATCTGCTTTAAACAAACTTCAAACAAATTGAACTGACAAGTTCTAGCACCCACGAGAACACTTAACAGCCATCAGTAACTCCAGGTCTAGGGGAGACAACGCCCTCTTCTGACCTCTGGAGAACCTGGCATGCATGTATGTGATGCACATATATGCAAGCAAAGCATTCATAAACAGAAAATTAATGATTTTTAAAAATTGTAAGACCTAGATAGTGCTTGATGAAATTTCAGAACTGTAGACAATGCATGTTAAGAGACTGTAATAGAACGATGGGGAGGCAAGACAACAGGTCTGTGGCTACCGAGTCAGTGCTTAGCTATGTGTCTTGGTGACTACATGTTTATGGGAGAGGTAAGGTCAGAGAACCTCAGGCTTTTCGAGTTCCACGTATATACAGGTAGATGCAATAACAGCCTTTCACCTCTGCTGGGTTGCTGTCGATACTAAATAGGGATCACTTAAGAGAATGGCTGGTATAAACAAAGTTTTAACATAAAATAAGCATGGATCAAATCATAGCGGTAAAGACAGAAAATACAGCATACTTTATGCAGGAAAAATTAACTTGCAGAGTGGTATTAATAATAAATATATAAAAGGATGTACCAGGCACAATGCCATCCAGTAATAATCTTAACTCAGGAAGCTAAATCTGTAGTTCAAGGTCAGCATATGCTACACAAGGAAGACAAGTGTGTATGCATGCTGGATGCAAAAGATTTTATCTAATTAAAATCCTGTTTCTCTCTCTCTCCTCCTCCTCCTCCTCCCCTCCCCTCCTTACACAGAGTACATGTGGGGTCAGAGAACAACTCTGGGTTATTAGTTTTCTCCCTCTGCCATGCTATCATACTGGGCCAGGAACCTAACGCGAGCCCCGTTATCTATTGCCCTACACATTTTTAATATCTAACAGTTTGTATGTAACTTAGCAATAGCTACTTCATGCACAGTAACAGACATGTTTAGAACAAAGTCTTAATAATCATTAAAGTACAACATTCTCAAAGTTAAATTTCCATTACTTGATTATACCTTGAAGAAGATAGAGAACAAGAAGCCAGGAGAAGATGACCTTCGATGTTACTTGTAACCACCAACGGAAGAAAAAAGGAAAAAATACAACTCGAACAATCCCTTTTCTAGTCAGAGAAGTCCAAGGACTTTCAGGCTTTGCCTTAGCAAATGCAGACCCTGAGGAAAAAAGTAAAGTATAATGGCAGACTCCACTTACTCATCTCTAGTCTCCTACACAGATAAATTCCATGTTGGAAACATAAGCAATGGCATACAATTTTATTCTATTCTGTGACTAAAAAATTATCTAGTATGGAATAGTGGTCACTTTCAAAAGCATTCTTATTCATTCAGGTATCATACTTAACATATACTCTGAAAAAATTATCAGTGGAAGTAACAGGATTTCTTCCACATCTTTCATTAAAACAGGACTTATGCCTTTCCAACTTGGGCCTGGCAGAATGGCTCCCACAAAGAAGGGTGGTGAGAAGAAGGGCCGTTCTGCTATCAACGAGGTGGTGACCCGAGAATACACCATCAACATTCACAAGTGTATCCATGGGGTGGGCTTCAAGAAGCGTGCTCCTAGGGCACTCAAAGACATTCGGAAGTTTGCCATGAAGGAAATGGGGACACCAGATGTGCGCATTGACCCGAGGCTCAATAAAGCCATCTGGGCCAAGGGAATAAGGAATGTTCCATTGCATCCAAGTACGCTTGTCCAGAAAATGAGGATGAGGATTCCCCAAGCTATACACGCTGGTAACTTACTACCTGTTATCACATTCGAAAATCTACAGACTGTTAATGTGGATGAGAACTAACCTGCTGAATGTCAAATAAAGTTGCAGAACTGCCAAAAAGAAAAACAAAAACAAAAACGAAAAAACCAGGCCTTAATTCATTAGGAATTATAAGTAGTAAAGGGGGTTGTGCCCACAGAGTAAAGCCTGGACTGGAGTTCAGATGCCTGACACCCACATAAAAGCCTGGGAGTGGCCAGTCTATAATCCCATCCCTCTGATATGGGACAAGGGAATGCGTGGAGGCAAATGAACCACATCAGCAAGTTCTAGGTCAGCAGATCTCAACCCCTTTGGGGTCATGAAATTACGCAGCAGCTACACTGTGTAGTAGGAAAACTACAGTTATGAAGTAGCAACAAAAATAATTGATGGTTGAGGGTCACTATACCCTGAGGAACTGTATTAAAGGGTGGTAGACTGCATCAGGAAGGTTGTAAACGACTTCTCTAAGCTAAGGAAGAGACACTACCTTAGCAAGTAATGGTCCAGGAAGACACCAGAGGTCACCCTCCAGTCTCCTCATGTACATGTATTTTTACAGCACTCAAGAGGCGGAGCTGGGTGACTCTTGGTGACTTTAAACCCAGCGTGATCTATATCACTCAGGGTTACCAAATGTGACCCTGTTGTTTTTTTTTTTTCCCCATTGTTTCATTCATTCATTCACTCACTTGTTTGTTAGTTCTGAGTGCTAGGGTCATAGCCATCTGCCACAACACCAGCTACAATTTAAATTTAATATTAAGGCTTTACAGTTTGCTGTGCAAACAGGAACTGTTATTCTTTTACACTATTCCTTGAAATTATATTTCAAGGGAGGAAAGCCAGTTTGGTGTTTCTGTTTTCTCTCATGTATGCTATCCCTGTGCTCGCGCACACATGGGCTGCCTCATTTCTGCATAGGTACATATCTACACTATTCTGAACTGTCTCTTCAGGGCCACGGTGTACCTGCGATCACTTACCCAGGACTTACCTCTCACAAGATCAACATCGATGAGGTCTGGTTTCACATGTGCTGTTTTCTTTGGTTTATTCCTTAAGCCCTACAATATAGTAAAAAGCAGTATTAGAATTCTAAATATATTTTGTTTAAATCCAAACAAAATAGCAAAGAGGTAACCAACTTATATAAGGGTTTCAATTTAAAACAAAATCCTAAAGTAACCTATTAGCCAAATAGATACATTAAAGATTTGTTACAAATGGAACACATTAAAGCATTCCAATAAACTTTATTATTTTCCAAAAGAAATGTTTAGAGATATGTGTAACATGCAAAACCTATTATTATGGACAGTAAACTTCCAAATCAAAGATGTCATATACCAAGCAATATGAGCATACAGCCTGGGCCCTAGATGATGTGGAAGACTGCCAGCCTTAGACCAGTAAGGAAGTAGTGAGGTTAAAGGGGGAGTACTGGGCCCAAAGGCACACAGATGATGCTGGAGGTGATGCTGAGGACAAGACAGGGATGCAAACTTCTCAGCAGATGCTAGCACGCAGGGTGATACCAGCAGAGCCCCCAAGAGGATGGACATCTCTTGAGTGCCAATTGCTGACCATACTGTAATGTCATCTCATCACCTCAGAATTTAAAGATACTATGATCAAGAACAGGGGTTGTGAAAACAGTTACTATAAATTAAATTAATTTAAAATTGAGATTAGTGGATTTTAATTAACACTAAATTTCTGCTATCACTGAAGGGTACAAGGTAAAACTTAGTGGGGAGAACAAAACTATGGGAAAATAAATTATCCCTAAGTTAAGAACTGGACCAGGTTAGCCTTGATTCACTTCATAACCAAGGCTGACCTTGAATTCTTGACCCCTCTCCTCGGCAATTCTGGTGTTAGAACTACAGGAGACACCATGATCAGTAAACCAGTGGTGTCTTTAGGAAAAGCATACGTAACAGTATGTGCTGACTAGCTAGTTAACAGTGCAGTGACCAAAGGCCCAGCCACATTCCATTTTCACAATGACTATCTAGAAAGTAGGATAAAAATGATAATAATAATAAACTGTAGCCATACTTCATTTTCACTTAAAGTTACTACAGAGCAGTTGAGAAATTATACATATTCTTAGTGATCTAGACTGCTTTTTTTTTAAGATTTATTTATTTGTATTTATATGAGTACACTGTAGATGTCTTCAGACACACCAGAAGAGTGCATTGGACCCCATTACAGATGGTCGTGAGCCACGTGTGGTTGCTGGGAATTGATCTCAGGACCTCTGGTAGAGCAGTCAGTAGTACTGTTAAAAGCTGAGACATAGACTTCTTGTGTATAGAAATACTATCACCTTCATATTCTATCAAGGACACTAATACTAGTTTAATTCCAGACCCTTATATTCCTCTATAAATGACTTTATAAACATTTTGTTGAGGCTTTGAACTGTACATAGTTATGAGGCATCATGTGATGTCTTGATGTATGCATTGCACAAGGTTTAAATCATGGTAAACAGGCTTGTCACTTATTTATGATGAGAATATTCAAATCCTTTCATCTAGAATTAAAATATACAGTGCATTGCTGTTATTGATAGTCAAGTAATTGTACAGCAGCATACTTGAACGTCAACATATTTTCCTTCTCTCCCTACCAGCCTAAGATCCACCACTGACTTTCAACCTCCAGGTAAACAACATTTTAGGTTCACCTGTGATGAACCTGTGCAGTTCTTGTTGTTCTGTGGCTGGCTTATTTCACATAATATAATGACTCTCTAGTGGTTTGAATGAGAACAGCCCCCATAGGCTCATTTACCTTGCTGTATGGCCCGCCATTAGTGGGACTGTTTGGGAAAAATTAGGAGATAGGACTTGTCAGAATAGGTGTGGCCTTGTTGGAGGATGTGCCTCTATGGTGGGCTCTGAGGTTTCAAAAGCTCAAGCTAGGCCCAGTCTCCCTCTGTCTATGACTGCTGCCATCAGAGGAGGATATAACTCTCAGCTGCAGTTATAGCACACCATGCTTCCCCCCACTTTTGCCATGTCCCTGCCACTATGATCACAGTAACTAGAACTAGCTCCAACTAAATTCATATGCTTACGAATTATAAGATTTAATTCTGTCTAGTGGCTGAATGAATATTCCACTACTCAGGTGAGTCATCACTAATTGTTGGAGACTTAGATTTCCATTTCCTAGCTATTATGAATAGTACAGTAATAAGAATGTAGATTTGGCCACCAAGCCCAGACACTATTGCATATACCAGCAACATTTTGCTGAAAGGACCCTGATATAGCTGTCTCTTGTGAGGCTATGCCAGTGCCTGGCAAACACAGAAGTGGATGCTCACAGTCAGCTATTGGA
>NC_034591.1:15479109-15489759 GCF_900095145.1 Mus pahari
TTATGAGCCACCATGTGGTTGCTGGGATTTGAACTCCGGACCTTCGGAAGAGCAGTCGGGTGCTCTTACCCACTGAGCCATCTCACCAGCCCAAATACTGGTATTTTTCAATGTTCTGGTTTTGGCCATTTTCTTTCATCATTCAACGAAACTCTACTTACATATAGATTCTATCTATATAATATGTAAAATGCCTGATTAATATATACATAATACCTAATAGTTATAACAGCATACGCATACCCATACACACACACACGCACGCACACACACACACACACACACACACACACACACACACACACGAAGGTTACATACCTAGATTTCCAAGATCTGCCTGGTTATTTCCAAAACACTTTTAAATCTCTGTTCCAATATTTCCTCATACCTATCACTGCCTTAAGGAATTCATAAAGATGTAATTTTAGTTTTCTGCTTCAAATCCTTCAGTGTCTTCCCGACTGTTACAAAGTTTGCTCATGGCTTGGGTAAGGTCTCACAGCCTTCTCATGCTGACTGACACTTCCCTTTCCTGCCTTACTGCTCATCACCTTCATCTTCTTCCTCAATCCAATTGCCAAATCCCATTCCCAAGGGTTCCTTGGTCAGGGCCCTCGCCCTCCCTCCCTCCTTTCCTGGATATTTTATATGCCCTTCATCTGTCTGGTATGTCTGACTGCAGGATGTGTCCAACTCCTCTCTCAAGCTGTTTTATCTGCAAAATCTTTCCTAGCCTCCTCATGCATTTTCCTTCTGCATTACCCTGTAGAGACTGAACACAGGCCCATCTCTTCAGTGATTTTATCTTATCTGTAATAACATACCGGACTTAGAAACTATAGCTCTGTCTTTCTGTCCTAGTGACCTTTAGTCTTACTGTAAAATGTTAGAACTTTGCTAAATGAATGTATTGTTCATAAAAACTTTAAAGATTACAATTATTAAATATCAAAGAATTATTTCTGCTTTCATAGATGATGCAGTCTGAATAGTGAGAAATCTTTTGAGCAGATTTTTAAGTAACTAATCTAATATTTCTATAGAAAATAGCAAGTGATTATAGTAACATTCTCTAGGCCCAAATTACATTTAGCTCATGCAAGAACATACTGATTAGTATCTAAGCAAATGAAAATATATAAAATGTATTATCAAAGAATGCTGAGAAACAACAAATTTAGTTTTAAAACTGTTTTTCATGCTAGCAAGAGAGGCTATGAGAATATCCTATCAGAATAAGACCAGTAATCCATGGTCCAGAGGAAAAGTGCTGACCAGAAAAGCATCTGAGTTACATTCTAGTTTCCTAAATCCCCTTTAAATTCAGCAACTCTTTCTACACCCAAGTCACTCTGTTAGTAGCATCAAAAAGCAGATTCCTAATAAGCACAGCAGGCTTGCAGAATCACTCGGGTGGCGACCATCCTCAAACACTTACCAGTTTAATAAACTGTACAGAGCAATGACAGCATCAGAGAGAGGAAAAGCAAACTAGAAGTATAAGGTGACAAATGAAAGGGGAAAGCTGGCAAAAAAACATGATCATTAGAAAGAACGGTAAAAAAAGGGAAGGTGCTACAAAGTAGAACGAAGTAAAAGACAGGACTATGAAACCATAGGTTTATCTCTTAAAACGTCAGATAAAATTAACTAATATAATAAACACAAACGGAATGGCAAAGTGACAGACAATTTAGAGAACTGCTTCAAAATAAACAAAACAAAGTTGTTACCTTGATTTCTCTTTGTTCAACAGACTTTTCCCATATTTGTTGATCATAGGCTCCAATCTATGAAGAAAGACAATACTGTGTTAAATGGCATTGCTGGCACCAGATCTTCAGAGCTCCTCGGTGTTCCTTAAACACACACACACATGTGGCTCTGCCACGGATGTCAGAGGTCAGTGCTGAGCTGCAGTGGTTCTCAGTGAGCTGCCTACAGAATGAGCACTATTAGCATCGTCCTTGCAGCTTGTTAGAGAATGAAAGCTAAGATGACAGTCAGATTTGAAAACCATGCCCTAAAGAATTCTTCAATTTAAATAATAAAATTACCACAGTGCTAGGACAGTCAAGAAGAAACAACAACAACAAAAAAATCTCCCAAATGACAAGTCCATAACTTTCCGATCACAAAGTTGATTTCTTTTTCAGACATCTCACTCTGCAGCCTGACTGGACTCACTCACGGCAACCTCCTAGCACAGCGTCCTTAAATCAATACAGATATAAAAGAAACGGAGATAAAGAAGTGATAATAACAAAACCATCAAGGCTGAAATGAATACTCACACTGACTCCTACAGCTAACACCGCTGTGCTACTGTCCCTGACTGCAAGATACAAAGGACCCAGGACCCAGTAACAGTGACCAACCCTCACACCCATGAAAAGCACTTGTCCCTGCTGCTTTATACTAACATTGTATATTTTTCCCACACTGCACATACTACGACTGTGGGAGCCCAGTTTTCAAACTCAGGTCTGCTCCAGCAGCAGTATGACTCAATCCCCTTCTGCAGTGACTCTCAGGGGTAATATGAAGAAGGCAGAGAGGAAGAGGAGGGAAGACATGAGAAAGGAAAGACCAGCAGCTACAGAGAAAGACTGCCTCTATTTACGTCACTGTAATGATCAGCTCTGGTTCCTCAGGAACAATCAGAACTAATTGATGGTATCAGACACACATCTGTTAGAATGATTGGGTCATGAAACGGTAAACAGGCAGCACCCAAGAGTTCTAGGAAAGTGTTTCTGAGAAACACACCGAAACGCTACTTTTAAGGGCTAAATTACTTCTATGGTCACTACATTCAAATCAGCAGCTAGGATATCAAAAGACTGAAGAGACAGCAGCATCAATTTTACCAAGGTAGCTGTCCACTGTGTACTGTACTGGTTGCTTAGATGATACAAAAGACTAAAAGTCTAGAAAGGTACTTAAGTGACAGGAGGCCTGGATTTACAACTTTTATCACCTAATTCCTTTAATAAACATACTTCTAAACTACCACACACTAAAAACTCAATAGATGCAAGTGCTTCCAAGCCTGTTGACCGAAGTTTGATCCCTATAACTCCTTCAAGTTGCATATGTTGTGTGCAAACTTGCCGGGCGTGGTGGCGCACACCTTTAATCCCAGCACTTGGGAGGCAGAGGCAGGCGGATTTCTGAGTTCGAGGCCAGCCTGGTCTACAGAGTGAGTTCCAGGATAGCCAGGGCTATACAGAGAAACCCTGTCTCAAAAAACCAAAAAAAAAAAAAAAAAAACCAAAAAAACAACAACAAAAAAACTTTCCCCCTAATACTACTACTATGCTCCTATTTTTCTGAATATCATTTAAGAAACATTGAGAAACAAGTCTTTAATTCCCATAAGTATCTAATGTTTTATCTATATCTATGTAAAATCTCTCCATGGCTTGACCCCCTTGACCAGTATCAGATGATTACACATCTGCCTTTGTTTGCAAGAATGTATCAGTTAAATTCATGAAAAGAATATCTCAAAGACAAGTAAATAATTCAAGAATGTCTTGAGGAGCTAGAGAGATGGCTTATTGCCACACAACCTGAAATCAACTCCTGGGTTCCTAAACTAGAGCTTGTGCTGCCATAATGATCTATCTTTAAGTTTAGTAAAAAGGAAAGGCAGGGAGTTAAGAATACAACATAAAGTAATCAGAAAAGCAGTGGATAACAGAATAAAATATTAAAACAGCAATGAAAGAAATCAATGAAAGAAAGCTGCAATGCTCCAGATTCCGCTGCTCTGGTGGGCACTATAAATCATCACTTCTGTGAGTACTTCTACTCATGTTTGCAAAGCACACAGTGGAAACACTTATGGGACACTTGCACTAGAACTTAGGACCTGCAGATAAATCTCCCAGAATTAACAGGATCTAGCTATTCTGGCTTTTAAACAGTATTTAGCTCCAAAGTCAAGGTCCCAAAGCTCTGAAAATCATCAAGTTTTCCACAATGTTTTGTTTGTAACTACTGCCTCTCAGACAAATCTAAAAATATCTGAGCTGTTTCCCTTTACCAAAGGAATCAATGCTTGTATGTCAGACACTCAGTGACTTGAGTGAGGAGGACTAAAGGAAGAGATCTAAGATCATGCCGCATCATTCCCTGTGAATGATAATGAGGAGACCTCAGGTGTGGCCTGAGGCAAGCACACCTTTACGGCCTCTTACCTGTGATTAGTGGTCATTTCCATCATTGTTTTTAATCAAATCCTAACTCTGTTGACTCTGTTTTTCTTTAAAATTAAAAAAATAATAAAAAAACAGAATCGTTAAGTTTACAACAGTTCTCAGAAATATCCCCTTAGGCTTAGTATGTAAAAGCACATGCTGCCAAGTTTGAGGAGCTGAGTTCAGCCCTGTAACCCACATGCTGGAAAGAGAGATGTGGCTCCCACGAGTTGTTCTCTGACCCACACACACATGTGGTAGTGCATGTGCTCTCCCCCCTTAGATAAACAAATACATTGTAATTTTTAAAAATCCCACTATAATCCCTGCAGTATATGGAAGGTAATGAAAGAAGGTAAGTATTCAGATACAGTGTAATTGTGGAAATCATTCTAAGCTATGTAATGAACATTAACTCTATAGCCCGTAAACATATATGATTTAACTACTGTTTATTGTTTTAATCAGTCATGACCAGGATTGTACCATAACAAAAGGTATTACTAGAGAAAAGTAAAGATGGTTGACTAGAGTCCAAATAAAACTTTTAAAAAGGCTCCTGAAATCCTTTGCTATGGAGAATATGACTTTTTCTTGGGGCAGCAAATTCCTCAGGTAAAGGCATCTGTCAAGCAAGCCTAACGACCTGAGTTTAATTTCCCTAACCCACAGTGAAAGAAGAGTTGTCCTCTGACCTATACACATGCACACACACCTACCTGCAAGCCTACACTCACACAAATAAAAGTTGGGGGGCAAATTCTAAGCACTAGATAATAACACTTCATTAACTACTGATGCTTCCATTCATCCTAAGTTAATTGTAACCAATAAAAGTCTTTTCACAGTCATTCAAAACCACACCCTTCCCTGTACTGACCCTAAGAATAGTATAATACACACACAAACATGCACACTCAACCACACGTGCACACGTATTCACATGGTATTTTTTAATAAGATACATAGAAACATTTACCTAAGAAAACTAAAAAACAAACAAACAAACAAACAAACTGTCAAACATTTTATAAACAATCTATTCACAAGTCATGACCATGTTTCTACAGCTTAGAAAGAACCAGTTAATGATATGGTGAAACACTGATTCAAATTTTGAAAAATAAGCTTTGAAGAATACTCTTTAATGAAGAAAAATAATTACTAGAGAATTTGGCTCTAAGGAGTTCAATAGAAAAAATATTGTTGAGGTTTGGTCTTGCTTTGTATTGTAATGCTAAGTGCGGGCCCCCAAGACCTGGAATCTGCACATAGATCCAGGTGACTCTGTGTGACCTCGCCCCCAAGTTATGTCTGATTGGCAAAGATGCCCACAGCCAACAGCTGGGTAGAAGAGACATAGGTGAAGTTTAGGATTCCCTGGCTTGGGGCCGGAAAATCATGAGAATGAGAACAAGGAGAATGGTGGAGAAGGCACCATGGGTTAGGTGAGTTCAAGAGAATATGGCCCTGAGGGCTGGCCAATTGGCGTTAAGAGCAGCCCAGATGAAACATAGTAAGTAATAACTCAGGGTTATTGATAGGAAAGTAGATTCTAATAGCACAGCAGGTAGGTATCTGCCCAGCTCTTGTGCTGTTTAAGGCTTAATGTAAATATAAAAGTTGTGTCTTTCATCCAGGAACTGAATGGTCAAAGGCAGGGTAGAAACCCTGGGTTGGGATTAAACATTTCTACAACAAATATTTGCATAAATAATTCAAAAAAGAATCAAATAAACTCTATGAGTGAGGGATAACATGACCTTTGTGAGTAAAACAGACCTTGATATGCAGAACAACAAAGACAGGGATTGGTGGCTTAAGTACTGGGACTACACACACACACACACACACACACACACACACACACACACACACACACACACACAAAGAGTTAAGAAAGGACAAGCAGAAATTATAACTGGAATTCAAGAGATGGAAATGTAAAAGGTCTAGAACTCAGTAGCACAAGCTGTCTTTGTGTTATACTGCCTATTTGATCATCTTTAGAGAAACAGAGTAACCTGAAGAAACCAAGAACAAACACATATTCAAAGAAAAGAGAAGACTCAAAGTCAACTTAAGAGTCTTAGAAACTGCTGGAGAGATGGCTCAGCAGGTAAGAGCACTGACTGTCCTTCTGAAGGTCCTGAGTTCAAATCCCAGCAACCACATGGTGGCTCANAACCATCCATAATAAGATCTGCCGCCCTTTTCTGGTGTGTCTCAAGTCAGCTACAGTGTACCTATTTATAATAATAATTTTTTTAAGAGTCTTAGAAACCAGAAAGGTAGATATTTGATGGCGGGGTGTGAATATATGTGCAAATTCTACTGTTGACACTGGGGCATTAAGTCCCCTGCCATCAAATTCCTTACAATATGCTTGCTGCTATACACTTATGATATACACACTGTTCCTTTCCCCCTCCCTGACCCTACCTCTTTACTTCTCCTGGACAATTCACTGCTACAGCAATTGGATGAAACAGAGTTATTGGACCCAAAACCAGGTTGCAAGACACAGCGGGGAGGGGGTCAGGCATGGGCTACCCATGGGATATGAAAGGAGACCCTGAATTGACGGCTGTCTGTCAGCTGTCAGCCTGAGCAGGAAAAATAAGGTGATGGTGAATCAGCACAGATGTCAAGGTTCAAGCAGGGCATGGTGGGCACATGAGGGGGAGAAAGGGCGAAAGGAAAAGGGCAGCAACCAGCCCTGACGACGGTACAGAGCGGGAAATAGCCAGAAGGGACACTGACTGAACCCATGGCACTGATGCCCTAATGCCTGCAATGCTTCTGATTGCACACAACTCTATCCTGATAATTATTAAAGGAATAATTGTAGTTTTAGAGGCCTAGAGAAGAGCTCAGTAGTAGAGTATTTGCTTGATTTGCAGGAGACTTTGGGTTCAATCCCTAGCGAGACACACACACACACACACACACACACACACACACACACACACAGACGTTTGTTTTTTTTGAGTTGGGGTCTCTTTGGCTGGCCTGGAACTCACTACGTAGATGAAGCTAGCCTTAAACTCATCTGCCTCTGCCTCTCCAATTCTGGAATTTCACCACCATGACCAATAGAAATTGATTTCAATTTCTCTTCTACTTCCTGAATTTTCCATTTTCCTATTACAGACATGTATTACTTTTCTGATTGTGACAGAATATTTAGAAAAATCAAGAGAAAACAATAGTTCATATTCTCAAGAACCAGTAAGTGTCAGGTTAGGACTAAGCAGAGTGGTTTTGAATACAACCTCATATGAAGACGGAATAGAAGGAACCGCGCAGTGGAGAAAGCAGCTACAAACGCTCAGTAATAGAGTCTCTGGTGGAAAACACGTAAGAGTTTTGGGTTTTTTTTTGTTGTTGTTGTTGTTTGTTTTTGTTTTGGAGAACCATTTAGCTAAAAAGCTTAACAAAACAGTCAAAAATTTAAATCCCACAAGAGGACATAGTCACACACACACACACACACACACACACACACACACACACACACAGAACATTGCAAAACTGAAAAAAGATGAAGAACCAACACACTAACACAAGAAAATACCAGTATTCCGGGTAAGATTCTTGTGGCAGAAAAGACTCAGCTGGCTCACACAGGTCCAGATGGGAGCAGAGGGAAGAGAGCCTGACAGACAAATATAAGGTGGGACTGGGAGATGGCCAAGTGCTGAGGAAGCCAAAGAAAACCTTCCTAACTCCATAACAACAAACAATGGTTGCCACCTGAGAGGCAAAAAATAGCCATGAATAACCTTCCCACCTGTCCACTCTCAAGGTAGTGACACAAGTTACACTGTGTCACTTCAAGTCTCATATTAACTATCTAATGAAAAGCCAACAATTTTAATACATAAGGTCCTGATGAATTAATTCCATACCTATCTCTTGTATACTTAGGGAAAATGAGATCACTAAGCATAAAAGGCCTGAAGTTCTGCTATATTCTGAAATGACTCCCACACTCCAGGTCCATGCTATTTGATCCAGCATACTCCCCTTCCCCACAAAGACCCAAGGCCAGACATCCAAGTCCAGTTGAGCCAAGCAGGTTGTCTCCTCCTAAAAAAAAGTCAAAGAAAACTATGACTAACAGAACAAAACAAAATAAATATTACAAGCTCAATAGAAATATTTGTGTACACTGCTGTGGAGAGTGGCCAGGCAAGTCTTTCCGTCTGACGTCTAGGCTGTCAGTAGTTGGCAGTTCACATGTGCTGGGTGAAGCAGAAGCAGGGTACAGCAGTGTTGTTTCCTGGCCCAACTTTAAAGAGAGCTGGTAATGGAAACCAACACCACCCTGCATAATTTACAGGGACTGTTTACTTTCCAGCTTGCTGGGACACGGAGTATGTTCCCAGTGGGTTTATTAAAGTGCTGTCTGATTAATATTTTTTCCTATGAAGTTATCTGAGCAAAGATAATTTAAGGTGTCCTTTTCTATTTAAACTAACCTTGGATCATTAATTGTGAAGACTCACTAGTGAGAACAGAAAAGATTTAGTACTCTGTGGGGCAGTGAGCTGTGCACAGATAGCCCGGTCTCCAGTCCAAGCACAGGCCTTGAACCCGGGTGATCCAGTAGGTGGCTTGTGCCACCAAGGGACGTCCCTGGCTCCTTTTCATAGCTACAGCTTCCCACAGCCCCCCCCCCCCCCCGCAGAGAGGTGTGTGGCCATCAGTCACTTTGGCAATGCCTAAGCTCCTGGTATTCTGTCTGGACTCCACTCTTACAGTTACCTGGCAACAGCCAGGCATGCTCCTCCCCACAGTTACCTTGCAATAGCCAGGTAGGGTCCCACTATAAAAGGGGCTGTTTGCCTCTTCCTCTCTTACCCTCTTGTCTGTCTGTCTCTGTCTCTGTCTCTGTCTCTGTCTCTCTCTCTGCCTCTTGCTCCCCCTCTCTCCATGTAGCCATGGCTGGCCTCTACTTCTCTACTCTTCTCCCTCTCTCTACCTTTCTACAATAAACGCCTTAAAACCATGGACTGCCTCTTCTCATCAGGATCTGATGTGTAGGAGCAATAGAACAGGTCTCCCCCTACTGAGCCTCGCATCTAAGCTCCATGGGAGGCCTCCCTGTGATTCGGCCATGTCTGCCTCCCGCCAGCCAACCTAAGGACTCTGCACAGGATAACCAGCTGCTGGAGCCTTCCTCCTGCCCTTTTCCCTTCGGCCCCGGGGCCAGAGCCAGCTCTTCCACAGCATTCAGTGGCATCTGCAGTGCCCAAGAGAACCTGCGGGTCTAGACCTCTGCGTGGGCCGAGACCCCCAAGCCAGATTCTAGCACAGACCTCAGACTGCACCTTTCCCAGTCCCAGAGGAGTGTCCACAGCTTCTCACAGCCTAATGCCTACCTGGTGGCTATGGGATTCACGCAAACTTCCCGCATCCACCTCCATGAGTGGCCCTAGCCCTGTGGCGAGCTGGACACGGGACCCCATTTTTGACCCACAGTATTCTACTAACAATAAAAAAGTAGTTCAAATATATTTTTATTATCCAACAAGAGGTCAAAATTCAACATGTAAGTTCTAAGCCAAATCAACACCACTCAATTGCTGATTGTTTAGATTTTTTTTATGTTATTTCAATTATTATAGAGTAGAAATTAATTTTAAAATTGTTTAAACTATTAAAATAGTTTTCAAAAGCTATATATTACTTAAAAATAAAGTTTTGTCTTAAAAACTAAAAGATGACTTTCTTTAGCTCTAAGTAAACTACAGAAAAAGACCAAACACAAACTTTACTTCATCTTTATTTTATCACCAAATAGTGTTGCTCATATTTTTCTATAACAAATATATGGGGGGAATCTCCAAAACCCATGAGATTATTACCCCACCTAGTGTTAAGAAAGAGCATTTATAAACATTAATGAAAATTCTCTAAGCTTTGTACATAGTTATAAACATTGATCCAAATAACCTATCAGTAATTAACAACACTTCTAATAGAGTCAACACAACAGCCATGCACCACTGACATTTGGTCAACAAAGTACTGCATTATGACCACATATGTCATCTATGAGCCATACTGAGCCACCTATGAGGCCATTATACTGAGACCAAAACATCCCTGTTACCTGGTGACCTTAGGGCCATCCTAGAACAGCACTTCTCTCTCTTATGTTTGTGGTGAAACTGACCCACACAAACCACATCTGTGTAAAAGAGAAGGACATGCAACTATAGATAGACAGCACTTATTGCCTGGTAAGTCACAAGAGTGTTACTGTGTTTATTAAGTATTGATTCCCCTCTACTGCAAGAGTGCACCAGGTTAGCCAGGAGAAGGCTGGTGCATCTCACACATATGACTCCTGAGTACATCAGGTTAGCCAGGAGAAGGCTGGTGCATCTCACACATATGACTCCAGAGTGCATCAGGTTAGCCAGGAGAAGGCTGG
>NC_034591.1:15490419-15500946 GCF_900095145.1 Mus pahari
AGCCAGGAGAAGGCTGGTGCATCTCACACATATGACTCCTGAGTGCACCAGGTTAGCCAGGAGAAGGCTGGTGCATCTCACACATATGACTCCAGCTACACTGAGAGGCCAGAGAATGATCTACATCATCTGTAGGAACACTCAGTAACAAAAGGCACATTTCTGAGAAAGTAGCCCTGCTGATAAGCAAAAATGACAGTATGTTTCATTTAAAAGTACTGTTGGGCTGGTAAGCTGGCCTGCAAGCCTGCTAACCTGAGCTCCAACACTGGAACTGACTGCAGAAACATGCCTGCACCCTCTCACACAAGCTGTCCTTCATGGCATGCACATACCTACACTAATAGTAAGAAATGAGAATAAAATGTACAAAAACTTAAGCCAACCACATTAATAAAGAATAACTACTGCTACTATTTATTTAAGCATCTGCAACTTCTTGATAGCAGTTCAAATAGGGAATGAGCCACAAAGGACAAATTTAATGTCACTTCTCATAACCATAGCCAAGTGAATCCAAAGTAGAAATGTGCACCTTGGGTTGTAGAGTCACTTTGCAAGTAGGATACAGATACTACAGCTCCAAGCAACTAGTTCTCACTAACTCTATATTTGCATGACTGGACACTGCTAGGCTTCTTGGAGCCTGACTTTCCTGATTGTAAAATCAGCATCAGGGCACTAAGTTCCTCCACAGCATTCTTTCGATGACTAACTATGTGTGACATACTTGAGGCAGCGTGGAGCATACATTTTAAGTGTTCAGTAAGTGCTACAGGTTACTGAGTCAACAACAGTCACAGAATCTCTGCAGTTGGACATGGTAATATTTCACCTAGGCTAGACATGACTTAAAGTGCGACATTAAAAACTGTGACAACTGCCGGGCGTGGTGGCGCATGCCTTTAATCCCAGCACTCGGGAGGCAGAGGCAGGTGAATCTTTGAGTTCGAGGCCAGCCTGGTCCACAGAGTGAGTACCAGGACAGCCAGGGCTACACAGAGAAACCCTGTCTCGAAAAACCAAAAAAAAAACAAAAACAAAAACAAAAACAAAACACTGTGACAACTACTTACACAGTGACACTTAATCCTAGCAACAATCCTTGAAGCAGACACTGCTGCATCCAATTCCAAAGAGACCATGTTTTTTGCCTTTTGTTTTCATTCCTCTTTGACAATTGAGTTATTAGGACTCAAGAGTACCAGAAGGATCTCTCTCTATGGGATAGATTTCTAACTGTTCACACAAAAATAAAAAGTTATTTATTTTATAGCTTTTGGAAGTGTGATGATACAATGACCATGTAATATTTTTTCTTTTGGTATGCCCTAGTAAAAAACTACGTATGTATATTAAAGCTCCCAGATAATGTGCTAGAATTTTCTGTCCTCCTCCACCAAAAGAAAACACATAAAACCAAACGCATCTTCCTCTTCATTTAAAGACTAAGACGCACTGACCAGAAGATTGAGGTAGTGCTGCCCAAGGGCAACAAACTTCCAAGCCAGCGTTTGGATTCCATTCATAATCATAACTGACCATCACTTGCCAAGACCTCCACTATATTTGTAATGGAATAAGAACACATAATTTTAATTCAGCACTGTGATCTAAAAATTCAAGCAGGACTATTTTACCCAGTTTACCCAGTTTCTGTGCAGTTGGACATGGTGATATTTTACACAAGGCCAGACATAACTGAGGTATCTCCTATATGCAAAGTTTCTGAACTTCAATTTGCAACAACTTTATTTTTGTAGTTTTAAGTAAATACTACTATATATAATATTTATATAGCATAGCCAATTTCTCTGTGGTAACATTTATTTTCTCAATTGCAGAAAAGAATCATTTATAGGAATATAATGCTTAATTATTTCAAGTCATTTGGAAGGCTTAACCTATAAGTATCTAAGTTACTAAGACAATAGGAAAATAATAAAAATGTCCTTTTATGTACAGCAAAGGGGAAGTGGTACCACGCAGTTCTGTGAATATATAGAGGAGGCAGCCTCATAAGAGTTGAAACATTCTAGAAACTATTCTATCTTATTTGTGTCTTACTAGGAAACCCAGAATATATAGCCCTCTGTATGGAGCTATTTCATCTAAGTACTTATGTGGTTTTATTTTTTTAAATGTCTGAAATAGGACCACTCTTTATGAAGCTATTTAAATGAAATACACAACTTTTATGCTGTAGTTTGGATGTATACCTCAAAGTTTCCTGTGTTGGAAGCTTAGTCCCTAGTGTGGCAACCAAGTATTGGAACCTTTGAGAAATAGGGCCTAGTAGGTGGTAATGAGATCACAATGCCTTCAAAAGGGACTTAGTTCTCACTTGACTCTAGACAGTCCCCAGGAGAGCATAGGATTAAGAATAGCAAGCCTGGCTCCTGAATTTCTGGTTTCTTGCTACATTACTCCTCTTTCTTCCCCATCCTCCTTCCATGAGTCAGGCTGTGATGTAGCTAGCCAGACATCCTTACCAGAAATGAATGATGCTCGATGTTGTATTCTTGCCTTCATAGAACTGAGCATTCAATAAGCTTCTTTTCACTGTACATTGTTCAGTCTTAGGTATTTTGTGTAGAAATTAAAACAGACTTTGAGAGATGCCACAAAATATATTTATTTATTAAAAGTATAAGACTTAAAGTATATAATTCCACAGCTCTTAGTAAGTTTGTACATTTGTAAGTACAACCATCTTCACATTCTAATTCAGAACATTTTCAATACCATAAAAAGCAATCTCATATTCACTGCATATTTCTACCTCTAGCACAGAGCACTGCTTATTTCTGTCCTATAAACTTACACATTTGCCTCTCGTTGTGTTTCCTATTAGATATAAAACTGTATAGGAGAGTCTTTGTCTATTCTGAGACTCACTCGTGCTGTAACGTGTTGTAGCATGTTGTAACGTGTTGTAACATGTTGAGTACTTTGCTCTTTTCTATTGCCATTACAAAGTGCTACTTTCTGACAAGTTGTCACCTCTAAAACTAATAACAATAGCAGTTTATAGCAGAAAACATTTCAAACTACTTATTTAGATAAAAAATTAAGTAACTACATCATCTACCTAAGATACATGCACACTTTAAATGTTTTTTATCAGATTCCTAAGAATAACTGCTATTGTTTTATGTTCACAATTACAAGTTCATATCCAGTTTTATGACTTTCCATATAAAAGACCATATGCTGTCCTAGAAGGTATTTCATGTAGGGTGGAGGGAAAAAAGAGCATCTGCTAACATAACGGTGTATTCATAGGATCTTACATCACCAGAAGCACTCACTGAGCATTACTATCTCCCCAAGTAAAAGTGGGTTTACAGTTCCTCCAACCCTGTATGTTCTCTGAACAGGAATTCATCAATATAGCAAAATGGAAAAATCACATGTACAAAAGAACTGGACAGATATTTTTACTTATTTAAGCTGTAAATTAACTATTCACTTCAGTATATCTTCCAACACCCAATCAGAGGCAGTATTAGGATTTATAAAAAAAATGGAAACCTCATATATCTTTATGCCAATTGATATCTATCAGATATTTTTTACTTCGACCCCAAGCCACATCCACAGCACTCCCTTTTTATCTTACCTGAAAAGAATCCCAACTGAGATTTCAGCTCACAAGACAGTCAGAAGCTTCAGGAAGCTACTATGTAAGTCATACCAGCTTAAGCGTCTCATTCAGAGCTTCTAAAGCTATTGGCAATTCAAATTAAAGTCCAAAGTAATCAATCAAAAGAAATGCCTACACAAATTAATGCGACAAAGGTACTATTTTACTGATACTGACTACAATAGAAAGACAGGCAACAACAAATATTCATGATGGTTCACACATTTATCCTAGCAATGGAGAAGCATATATAGGTAGATTTGAGTTCGAGGATAGTATGATCCATTAATAAGTACCAGGGTAGTTAGGGATACAGTAAAACCTTGTCAAACAAAAGGAAGGAAGGGAGGGAGGTAGGGTGGGTGGGAGAGAGGGAGAAGGGCAGAGAAAGAAAGAAGAGGAAGAAATCATCCACACATAAAATGCAGAAATAACTCTGAAAAAGTTTGCAACTATAAACCAGTAATTTCACTTCTGGTAAATCTTCCCAAGAGAAATGAAAACATAATGACACAAAGGTTTGTGCACAAATTAATATATGAACCTGATTCACACTGTCAAAAAGAGACAATCTAAATAGTAATTTTAAATTCTTAGTAAAATGTACATCTAAACATCAATTCTACTTTGATACTGTATGATTCAAAAATTTAACTACAATTTACTGATACCACAGCTGATTTGTTTTACTCTGTCTCCAATATATTTTGAGGAACAGAATTCTCTGTACTTAGAAATAAAAGTAATTTTAAAAAGACAGAATGTAAACTTATATATTATGTGTCCAATTTAAGGTAACAGTCTCTATATACAGAAATTAAATCAGAAAACCCATATTCATTTTAAAAGTGTGTTTTAAAACTATTAAGTGGTTTTAAGGCAGAGGAACTAAGCACCAATAAAATGAGAAGACTTCAGATCGCCGACTGACGACCCAGCCCCAGCCCTGAGAAACCCTGACTTCAAACCACTACTTTCAACTGTAAAAGCATCTTCACTTTGCCCGAGTAACTGTCATCTCCAGGGCTTGCTGTCCCTAGCTGCTAAGCTAGGCCTAGGCTCCCTACAATCTAATCTAGGCCTAGAATGGCTTCAGCCTCTTAGACCTGCTGCTGAATAAGCTCATTCTTTCTAGCTCTTTCTGAGCTCTGCCTGGCTGGTTGAACTCAGTTATTCTGGCTCAAACTCCTCCCCAAGCTGACCAATTCAATCTGGCTTCTCTGGGACTCTGAATTTTTGCTCTGCTTGGCCTCAAACTAACTCTGGCAATCTATTCTAATCTTCTGACTTCTTCTCATTCTCTGGCTCATTCTGTCTTTACCTGTGTCTGGCCTATTCTTTCTTCAACCTGTCTCTGTAAACTCTCCCAGAAAAACTGCCTTTCTTCTATTCTTCTCTGCGATGCTCTCTTACATAGACTCTTCCTCTCTCCTCTACAGAGCTAGGCATATACTATTCTGTCAGATCTTTCTCTGATTCATCACTCTGTTGGTCACTCAATAGACATCATTTTCAAACCCACGTGCTTTCTTCTACAAACTAACTTTCCCTTCATTGTGTGGGATTAAAAGTGTGTACTAACAGTGTGTCTATATTCCAGCTAGAGGGATTAAAGAAGTATGCTAAGGCTGAGCCACACTACAAGTAGAAACAGCTTTTTTCAGTAAATAAAACAATCTCGGGGTTCATAGTGTGATCAAATGTCCTGCAGCATTTCCTTCTTTTTGTCTATTCTAAAAATTGTACAGTTTATCTTTACAACAGAAACAATTCTCAGTCCCACAAACTTAGCAGTCTGAATGCCCTTATGAAGAGCCATGGCCTCGCTGAGCCTTCACAGCTGCAGTCCTGATCATCTCCTTCAGCAAATGCCCACGTCAGCATCAGGGTTTCCACTCTGCCAGCCTGATGAGCAATCTGTCCTCCTTCAGCTGCTTTGTTGGGCTGTCTCCATGGAGAAGGAATTCGCTTTCTGTGGTGTCTGTTGCTTTCTGCGTCTCTTCATTCCTTGATTCATGCCTCTCATGTAGTTTTACTGGAACCCCGTGTTTCATAGGCAAAACCTCTTCAACTTAACACACTCCATGAGTTCCATTCTGATGTTAAAACATCTTTAAAGTACACAGGTTGACCTAATTCAGCATTTTTTCCCTATAATCTAGTGTCTTTCAGGTAATCTAATTCCTTCTTTCTGTTTATCAAGGTACAATTAGATTTTTATGAATCCACATATAAAGCAGACATTTGGGCATTTGCATTCCATGTCTGGTTCTTGAGCTGAGCTCCACACCACCTAGCCAAGCTTCTTACACACTGATCAAGCTAAATCCTCAATTTTATTAGGTACTACAGGTTCATAATTAACTACTTCCTGTTTCCTTATTTCCTCTGTCTTTTGTCTCTCAAGCATAGGTAATTGTTCTTGCTATACAGCTATTTTTTCAATGTTTTCTGAGAGAAAAAAATATAAAGACTGCAATTGGAAGTAGAGGGGCTTATTCTGGTTAAAAACGCAATGAGTAACACGATGACTTTTTCAAGTACTGCGTCCAACCCCTCAGGTCCTACCCTTGCTCCCAATGGATCTGAAATGGAGTTTCCCATTTTTTAATGCAGGAAGAATCTGTCTATAGAAATAAAATTGTCTTGTGAGGTGGCTTACTCTGATTCGATGATGAGTCTCAGAAGCTCCTGCTGTTCCGGGTCACCTGAGTTTTTTGGGCATCCAGCTAAACTCTAAGAACTGATGCTTCCTCTGGAGATGATCCCAGGCAAACTTCTCTGCAGCTTTCTGTCAGATGTCTCCTGTCCTTGGAAATATCTCTGTCAGATGTCCTTGGCTTTCTTCTTCTCTAATCACGTTGGGTATTCCTTACAACCATGCTGAAGTAATTATCAACCAGGAGGCTTACTGTTGAAGACTAGATAGCTATAATCTCACAAGTAAGTTTACATTGTTTAGGATTTAAGAAAATGTTTTAGGTCTAAAAGAATGTTTTTAGGTTGACAAATGCAGTTATAATAGAAAGTGATTTAGGTCCAGTACACTTTGAACTCAGTGAGATAGGTTAGATAGTATTTTCTCCAACATTGTCAAATACTGGATCAGACATTGTGAATATATTCTTGCTAGATAGTATACAGTTTGTTGATGTTAGAGAAAGTCTTTTGTTTTTAGCCAAAAAGGAGGAAATGTTGCAGGATATTTGATCAGATTGTGAACCTCAAGATTGTATGTAACTGGAAAACCATTGTTGTGGTATGGCTCAATCCTAGGACAGACCTTTCATCCAAGCAAGTGCTTTCTGTTGACTGTAAACAAGTAGCTGTGGTGTGGCTCAGTCCTAGCACACACCTTTAACCCAAGAACTTTCTGTAAACAAAAGTTAAATAAACTCAACTGTAGGCCAAGAAACAGAGCAAGCTACCAAGTAACAGGAAGTAAACACAGGAGGTAGAAAGGTGGTTCTTTGAGTTGAGGGGTATTTCAAACAGCTTGGAAACGGAGGAGCTGCTTTCTCTTCTGGAATGGTGGTGGAGGAGGAAGGCCAGCGGGCTGCTTTCTCTGCCTCTCTGAGGTAGCAGGTTTTCACCCCAGCATCTGGCTCCTAAATCTTCATTGATATAACTTAACAGCTGTGATTTTTGTTTTTAAAACAACATTCAACTCTGGGTTTTCTCATTATTATAACAAAACTTTGTGAAGAAATTCCCCTTTTTAAGAGTTCTCCCCACTAAGTTTTCTACTCAAAAATCATGTAATAGTGATATCTGTATCAAAAGTTTTATTTGATAATTTTTCCAAATTGTGGGTTAAGTGTTGATATTAAATAGTTATTTAAACAAAACATAATTTCTAAGGCACCCAAGGTGAGACTACAAGATGTCAAACTCTCAGCTAACTATTTGACAACTGCAACCTGGACCAACTGAGACCTGGAGGAAAGATCTAAACCTGGTTATTGGATACTAGGATACTAGAAACACTGTTGTCTAATTCTCTGCTAGCTAAAACAATTCATGTTAATAAGAATGGTAACAACAGCAATACCAATGAATAGTTAACAGAAAATGCCAGGCACATGTTAAACACACTAACCCAAACTTCATAACACTATAAAGTGGATAATGTAATATTCTTTCTATAGTTACAGAAAGAGATTATATACACATAAATAGCAAGTGGTAGACCACAGAATTTCAAATCCAGACAGGTTAACTTTTCAGTTGAACCCTTGTCAGTAATTCTGACATCCTAAAACAGGTTAACTTATTGGTTGAACCATGGTTAGTAATTCTGACATCCCCTACACACACACACACACACACACACACACACACACACACACACACACACTCACTCACTGTTCTTTGGCTTGGGCTCTCATCACTAACTAGTGTATGGGAAGGGTGGCATTAATGTCTACTCATTTTCTGGCCCTTCTGCCTCTACTGATCCTCCATGGGCTGCCATGTCAACAGAGAAATGTCAGATCCTGGTAAAGTCAGTAAAAATATACAAAACCCTTCAGAAAATTGAACTTAGCCCTAAAAATATGGAAGAGTTCATATAATCAGAGGGCAATCATAAGGATTAAATGTGCTAATATGTAGTTAACAATAGTAACAAACACATAAAAGTTCAAAAGATATTAGATATGTCATCCCAATGACTTACCCAATCCTTTTCCTTTGTATTGTAGAATAAGCAAAGAATACAAATGCTTTTAGTATTAATCATAGAATATACTGATTACTCCAAAATAAGATACTGAGTAAGTCATGTGTATGTAATTTAAAAACTTAAGCACCTTTCTTGTATATACCTTTTTAAGATTACAGGAAGTGGCAAGGAAAACTTCTTCATATTTTAATGCTGTGGCTATTAACATGCTTTGGTTATTTAAATAGCTTTGTAATTTTTAAAGAATACTTAACATATTATTCCACTCAGACATCAGTAATTTAAAACAAATAAACAAACAAACAAAAAAGAGGCCATGAAGCATATCTGATTTAACCAAAACTTCTTTGGCTTCCTTCTAATTACTTACATTGGGTAAAATTACAGTAATGAAAGGCTGCAGGATGCTTTAGCTCAGACCATCCAAAATAAGTAGCCCAGACCTCTCTCTTCATAAGTTAAGAGAAGGCCTGCTGTGGCTCTACAATTTCTACTGAGGCATTCTACAAGTCGGTCTACAGAATTACGACGTTGCTCTTGTGGGAGCAAAGAAGTAGGACAGAGGAAGTGGAATACTCAGTACCTGGTAGATTTGTAATGAACCATTTACCTAGATAAAACTGTGCCTAAAGACCTAGTCTTTGTCAAATATAATCAGGTGGGGAAAAATTAAGTCAAAATAAATTGGGAAACATTTTCTCTACCTACCTCCTGGACAATCAGCCACACTACATACTGTCTGCACTGTTAAAGCCTATCTATGTTCAGAGCTTAGTTACCCTTGTTTTCCTCCATCATTACCAGAATAATTTGGCCTCATTATTAGAATGCTTTCTATGGTCAGACAGAACACACTTCAGTAAATGTTACAACAGAATGAAGTTTTATGTTTGATAGTAAATGTATTAGGAGGAGAGATTGATTATACTGCTGTGATAAGAGCTATGATAAACCAAATGTAACTGGAGCACAGAAAAGAGAGAGTAATGGATACTGTAAAAGCTATTCTCAAGTAACTGTGAGATGGAGAAAGCCATCAACATCTCAGGATGTTTATACCTAGAATGGCAAAAACCAATCAAAATAAAGATCTCTCTGAAGCTGTATGCAAGGAAGATATTTCTCATTTAAAGTAGTTTTTATCAAGAAATATAGTCTAATACTAACTACCAGGGTCAAACAAGAGAGACTCAGAAGCCAACTCAAACAAGTTCCTTATGGAGGATACAACAACCATTAAGGAGTGTAATAAAAATGGAATCAAACAGCACATTACCTTAAAGGCCAAGAGGTCACAATCATCAAGACAAATGAACACACTGATTTTGTAAGCATACTAGAAATTATTATGGCTTAAGAAACTCCATTTATGCTAGGCAGCCATCTTGGTACCCACTAGCTCTGATTCCAGTCCCTAGAAAGTAAGTCCCTAGTAATCCTTACTTAGTGCCCCACCCCACCCCACCCCACCCCAATGCACAGCCATGGCTATCTACTTATGATGTGCGAACTCTTTTTAACTTGCTTATGCTGAGATCAAGACTGTTTTCAGTTGCCTTAACCACTTAACTTAAGTTTCTGCTTGCTTGCACCAATATTGACGGTCTTGGTATGTTTTTCCCCTTTAAAACCCTTCCTCATAAGCCTCCTTCATGGTAAACTCAAATTTAGAGATAGTTTATTTGGCTAGCACCAAATGAATAAATCTCTAATTAGATGGAGTCTGTGGTCCTTTCCCAGGGATCACAAGCAATGTAACAGTAACAACTACATTACTTTATAAAGTCTTTCTTAAAAAAGAAAAGGCTTGTGAGACCAAAACCACTCTCCTGTTATGAAAAACACACACATACACATCTTTTTCTATAGGCATCCTAGGAGTAGATACCTAGTCTCCAGAGGATGATTTAAGACGCCCTTTAGGAGAAGATAGGCTTTGCATTTTAAAGACCGAGTAGAATTAATTATTTAAAAAATAAAAAAACAAAATGGATAGTTAAACAAGTTGAAAATCCACACAGGCAGACTTCAATAAACTGTATTGAGAGGTGGGATAGAAAGTTGAAGGTTTCAGCCACTGTATGTAATGAGACTACAACTCTAGCTGAAGCTTTCAGTTAGCATCAGTTAGGTGGTAAGCTAAGATTGTCATAAAAATACTTTTTTGAGCCAGGCATGGTGGCACACGCCTTTAATC
>NC_034591.1:15500951-15513272 GCF_900095145.1 Mus pahari
ACTACACAGAGAAACCCTGTCTCGAAAAACCCAAAAAGAAAAAAACCAATAATAATAATAATAATAATACTTTGGGGGATGGGCAATCACATTGGAGGTTGGGATACTAGAGAAGAGGCTAGATACTAGATGCAAAGGCTGACAACCAGGATAAAGAATGAATTGCTCTTGATCAGCAGACACTGCTGATCTTTGCTGATAAGCAGCTTGCAGGTACTACACGTTGTCTAATGAGTCAACTCTTGACCCTGCTTTGAGACTACTTGACGGTGCTAAGAAGTAGTAAACTCTTAAGAGAAAGGAGATCAGTCCTCCCTCAATTACTGTAAAATGTCGAAAATGGCAAAATGGAGCCCTTTGTCCAGAGTACCCAAATGATGGAAGTGATGCCAGAGCGTTTACAGGCAGTCACTGTGCCTGGGTCTACTATGGTAAGGGTTGTCTTACTTCAACAAACCAAGAAACAAGTAATTGTATATGAGTTAATAAAAGACAGACACACAGTCACACACATACATTTGTGGAATTACATCAGAATAAAAATCTGAGAGTTCTGTGAAGAAACTTGGATTTTATACTGTATGTAAGAGGATACTGCTGAAGAACATTAAGCAGGTAAGAGACAAGGCCAAGTTTTTACAATAAGTCATCTTGGGCAGGGGTGAAGAGAAACTCTATTGCCAAGGATCAAGAAATACTAAAGAGACCAGGGCAGACTTGAGAAGCACTGGGAGCCTAAGGGATGACAGAACAGTGACTAGCAGGACACATTTTTGAGTAGCCCTGTACAACTCCCAGTGTAGTGCTCACAAAGAATCTACATCTGATCCCTTCGAGCTTCAGAGCTTCCTGAAAAAAAGAACCATGTCTGGCACATATATGCCTGTCATAAATGACTTTTCAATATAAACTAACATAAATCCTCAAGAGTATTATTATTATTGTGAAGTTGTATATTGGTAATAAAATATTAAAAATTAAAAATCTACTATCAACTAAATATTGTATTTTAGCTACATGAAGTTAATGAGGTTCCCTGGTAATTCCTCCCCCCATTTTATACCAGTACATAAAAATAAGCCATAGAAAAAGGTCAAAGCGACAGAAAAAGAGTAATTAAAGTTACACCCTGCTACCTATTACCTTGAAAATTGGAAAAATAAGACATCATCTTCTGGCATTTCAGAATTCTAAACGAATTAGTTTTAAAAGACTACCTCACTGTTTCACTTCATATACCATCAAAATATATATCATTTTACTGTTTAGCTTTTTGGGGGGGTTAGCATAAAAATAATTAAATTTCAACACGGTATGTCTAAACATATGTGCCATTATACTTCTTATTTGTTCCCTTCTCCTATACTCTTCCTTCCAGCTGATTCCCTGTCTCCTACGGTTACTCCCAACCTATATTTTATCGTATATATCTATTACCCTCTCCATTCTCCAAACTCTCTGAGATCTATTCCTCTACTTTCAAGTCCACTTTCGATTAATAGCTTCATAGCCTATACACAAATATATAACTACATACTCACATATAAAGTTATAAAGATATATACATATACACATTTTAAAAATCAAGGTTCTGATTATAAGAGAAAATGTGGTATTTGTCTGAGTCTGACTAATTTAACATAATGATTTCCAACTACATTAATTTTCCTGAAATTGTCATGATTTCAATTTTCTTTCTGGCTGCATAAAATTCCATTTTGTATACATGCCATATTATCTTTATTCATTTACCACCACCACCACCCCCATCTCTAGGAGATAATGATGTTGTAAAGGCAAGATCTCATTAGGCAGCCCAGGCTGGACTTGAACTTTGTAGCCTAGGATGGCCTGGAACTAGGATGGTGGGATTTCCTGGGTGCAGTGTGGGGGGAGGGGGAATGGGGGAAGGATTTCTCTGTGTAGCCTGGATATCCTGGAACTTAGCTCTGTAGACCACGGTGGCCTACAACTCAAAGAGATCCACCTGCCCCTGTTTCCCAAGATTAAAGGTGTGGATCACTATGCTTGGCATATAGCTGTTGTCTTTATCTGTACTTAATCATGGGGGAAAGGTAACAAAAACAATAAAGTAAAATAAAGCAAGATTTCACCTCACTAGCAGGACAGAAGATGCATTCTGTATAAAGGTACAAACAGGAAAATTTTAGCGTCTACTATGAGTGCTTTATTCTCTGTGATTTGATCCTCAGTAGTGAGTCAACTTCTTTTATTTGAATAAATACCACAGGCGACTCCAGAAAGCAATTTAGCATCGAAGTCACCCTGCTAAATAGCATTTACAAGTGCCATTTTTTTTCTAGGACTATAAATATGGAGCAGTTTAGAAACAGTGGTTTGGTCTTTCCAGCTCCTTTCAAAGCTGGCACATTGGTCTAATTATAGGTTGTCAATTGGTAGTTTACCAAATTACTTCACCATTATGTCTGTTACCATGGTTAAAGATAAACAGACTGAAAGATATTTGAAATTTAGCTGGCAAATTCTCCAACCTTGACTAGTCTCTGTTTTAAATCCATTCATCAGAGAATTTTTAAAGTTTACGAGTAGTTTTCCTATGTCACAGAATGTCCCCTACCTCCCAAAACCAAAGGACAAGGTTTCCCCACTAAGTTCAACTAATTTAAGCCATGTCATTTCTTAGTTCTTCTCTTTGTTTGGGCTTCTGCAATTCATGATATAGTTGACAAAAATCTCTAAAGTAGACCTTTTTTTTTTTTTTTTTTAAAGTAGACCTTTTAAAAGGCAAAAAGATAAATTCCCTAATCTTACAATGTCTCTTTTTTTGGTCTGTAAATTACACGTAATAGGAATAACTTTTCATTGTTGTTTAGATTTGGGGGTTTGCTTGCTTGATTTTGCTGTTATTTTTGATAATGACGTTGTAAAGGCAAGATCTCATTAGGTAGCCCAGGCTGGACTTGAACTTTAAAGCCTAAGGTAGCCTGGATCTCAGAGGGATCTCCTGTCTCAACTTACACAATGAACTAGAAAAGATAACTTCCAATGCACATTTCCTAATTTTGATTCTTTAGTAAAACTATTCTAGTATCAGATACTCTCAAACAGGAGGAGTGTGATAAGCTCAGGCAAGAGCAAAGAAACAAAGACTACTGAAGGGCCCGTCAGGAAAAACAACCGTGGGACCCAGCTCCTTCAATGCCAGGTCTACTACCTGAGCGCAGTCCACAAAGCATTAGCAACAGTAAAAGACTGCTGACTACACAGCTACCAAAGCTTAATTCAAAACCAAACACATAATGCATCTAAGCAGCCTGGCTCCTGAACACACACACACACACACACACACACACACACACACACACACACACACACGCACACGCACGCAGTCTGCATCTGTGCACTGCTGTCCTTCCTCTCATAACTATACATGTTATAAGCTGCAGAGTTTTTACTACATAAATCATCTTATCTTTATGGAAACGTGAAGTTATAATTTATAGAAAAAAAAGATTCCTTTGACATTTTCTTGTCATCATCTCTCAGCATGTATCAAATCAGTTTATCTTTGGATTGTACTGCATTCAAACGTTTCATTTTAAAAATGACTGACTGAAAAAAATAAAAAAATAAAAAAATAAAATAAAAATGACTGAGGTGCTGACTTGAGTTCCATGTTAAAAAGGAAAGTTAAATGATGTTTGGGAAGCCAGTTCAGTCATTAAAGTACTTGCCTTGAAAGCAGTGAGGGTTTGTAATGGCTCCTCAGAACCCACACGAAAAAGTCAAGGCACAGCAGCACACCCACTAAGATCCCTGAAGCCGCTAGCCAGCCAGTCGAGGGCACTTGTCAAGTTCCAAGACAGTGAGGGAGAGCATCTCAAAAAAATAAAAATAAATAAAAGAAAGAAAGAGGAAAAGGGTGGCTGTACACACAAACACAAACTGATAAATAAATTTTGGCTTAAAATTAGTAAAAAAAAAGAAGAAGAAGAAGAAGAAGAAGAAAAAAGATACAACAACAGTAGAAGTTGAATACAGAATGAAGTGATCTTTAATCTGAGTGGAGACCAGCTGAGCAGGTCCATGGCCTGTATGACAAGGGACCACTGCTCAGGAAGGTGGGTCCACCTTAAGCTACACTAGAGACGTACGACGAGTAAGTGCTTTACTGAGACAACATACCTTTCCTGCTCAGAACTGCTACCCAAGCAGCCTTGAAGTTCAGTTTTTATAACTATTATTTTATAGTTATAAAAGTATACTTATTAGGACAGTAAAGACATTGAGAGAAGTTCTTGAGAAAAACTGTTCCATGAAGGTTATGGTGGGTTACTTCGTTAACACCACTGCCACCATCAATACTGTGGTCAAAGTCAGTGTATACAAACACACACTACAAACCAGAGATTTTTAAAAAGTGGGCACCTCTCAAAGACCCTCACATTAGAAGTCACCTTTAAAAACTCCCAAACTGAATGTGGGAATTCCCTAAGTCTTTTCAGAGGTCAGGAAGATGTCCCTGAAGGTGCTTATTGCCAGGGTTGATAACCTGTGTCCACCTCCGTGGATGGAGAGCACTGTCTCCCAGAAACTGCCCTATGACCTCCACAACTGCCACACCCACACCATGGCATACACTCACCCATACATACACACATATATATACATACATACATACATACATACACACACATACATACACACACACATATACATACATACATACATACATGGGTTTTAGGGTACAGCACATCTACCTATACCTTTAAGAAGGTCCCGTAGAATGAGATGCAGATTTGGGTTGGGTTATGAGTATGCTAGACTGTGCTTAGGTTCAACCTAGATCTACAGTGTACTGGGAACTACATATCTTGAAGTCAAATTCCTGACTATATCTCATACTTTCCTTGTAAACAAATGAAGCTAAAACCCAAATTGGTGGGTGTGGATAAAAATCCAAGAATCTTGACAAAAATAGAGGGGAAAAATCCTAAGTGAAAAGGCAAATATCATAGCAACTAGATTAAGTAAAGTATTTCAGCTACAAGTCTTATTTATGGACAGTCATGGACAATAACCAAACAGACAAAACTGAGGTTTTAAAATGATACTTCATCATGACTTTGCTGTGTAATAGTTAGAAAGCAAACAACAACTTAATGGCCACTGTTCTAATACTGGGCATCAGAAGTTTGGTATTTCAGAGCTCTCATTCACAAGTGACGGTCATTTTTAACTCTATGAGAATCTTAATCCATCTAAAAGGATTCCAGCAATTTTGGGACAGCAATTCCTCTGACAATCTGGGCCAATATGAAAAGGTAGTCATGACAACAGGGACTACATTTACAGCAGATGCAGCATGTATGACACTATGATATCACATTATATATACCATGAATTAACTATAAATGATTAGAAAAGATGACATCACCATTTCTTTATATGCATAAAGAGCAAAATTCAGAAGTTAAGGCACTTAACCCTCCCCCACCCCTCCTCCACACTTTTTTAAAAGGAGAATTTGCTCATTTGAGGAAACTACTCAGAGGGGAAGGGCAAGGGGCGAGAGGATCTGGGCACACAGCACCATGCTAGCCTGCGGCCTCTCCTTCCCTCCACCCCACCGCTCTTCCTTCTCTCATCTGCAGTTCTCACCAGGCTGCTCTCAACTTTAGCCTATTACCTACCTCCTTGACAAAAGAAACCAGAGTCTTTTTCACCAACTCTAATCCTTTTAAATGTTTATATGATAGCTTGGGTTTTTTAACATCTGGACTGATCACTGTTGCCAGGTAAAATACCATTTCTGGCTTTGCCTTAGCTACATACCCAACTCTCTCCCAATAGAAGGATTGTGTGTAACACAGACATGGTCATTAGAGAAAATGTTGAGTAGATATTTTAATTTAAATATATATATATTTATGTATATATGTATACACACACACACACACACACACACACACACACACACACACACATATGGTTTTTCAAGACAGGGTTTCTCTGTATAGCCCTGGCTGTTCTGGAACTCATTTTATAGACCAGGCTGGCCTCGAACTCAAGAAATCCACCTGCCTCTGCCTCCCGAGTGCTGGGATTAAAGGTGTGCGCCACCACACGCGGCTCTTAATTTCTTCTTATATCACATCAGAGGCTGACTAATAGTAGTTTTAAGACTGCTTGCTCATATTGACTAAACAATTCATACAATATTTCAAACCCTCTTAAAATTCATAATAAACTTATACCCTCACAACTTTAAAAGACCTGTTAAGTGTTAGTAGCTGCCACAAACAAAAGGAGGACCAAAGCTCCAAGACTAAACATCTTCAGTATTACAAGCTAGGAAACCTCACAATGCAAACACAGATCCTGACTTTTAACAACCATGTTGGAGGCCGCAAAGACAGCCCAGAGGGTAAAGGCCGTTGCTGCCCACACACGGCAGCCAGAGTTCAATCCCTGGGAACTACACCATAAACGGAAAGGACTGACTCCCACACACATACACACACACACACACACACACACACACACTCAATCACACATACCCACACACATACTCAATTACACTGTCTTTTCTCTAACATATATATGTGTGTACAATATATATATTTACATATTTACTCATACTATAAACCTATTTGTTTTAATTTTTAAGATTTTTTATTGTATGTACCGAGTGTCTGCCTGCATGTGTGTACATATACCACATGCAAATGTAGTACCCACTGCTGCCAGAAAAGAGTTTGCCCTGGAGCTGGAGATACCTAGCTGTGAGCTGCCACGTGGTAGCTGGGAACCAAACATAGGTCCTCTGCCAAAGCAAAAAGCGCTCTCAGCTGCTAGGCCACCTCTCCAGCCCCCAGTCACATTTGAAAAATTGATGTAGATTAAGAATATGGCTTAAGGAAAGAAAAAGAGAGACCACAATATGCTCACTTTTCTGTGGCTGAGTATGTCTTGTTCAGAAAGCCATAGTTTGAGTGAATGTCTGAATAGCACTTTCAGCTTCAAGGAACTAAAATCTACAATAGTATAAATGAATAATTTTTCAAAAATATTAATATGGTAGCCAGAAGTCGTGACTCACGCCTTTAATCCCAGCCCTTGGGAAGGAGGCAGAGGCAAGCAGATGTGTCAGCCTGATCTGCATAGCAAGTTCTAGGCCGGTCAGGGTTGCAGAGTAAGAAGGTGTCTCAATAACCAACAGTAACAACATAAACTAAAGGGTGACATTATCTTACACAGACCAAGAACAAGCAAGACGCCTTCAGCGGTGACTCTGTACTGTAAATGACATCACTGAAATCAGCTCATATGAACTTGCTGGCAAAATTCTATAGGAACAAGGTCACCATACAAAACTGTGACAGCAGAATTTTATCCAACAGAAGTCCAAAGACAGGAGACACCCTCCGTGTCACCCACTCAGCTCACTCTGAAGTACTTGGTTCCCTCTCTCCTCCCTCCTTCCCTCTCCTTTTCTTTCTTTTTTTTCTCTATTATTACTGCTGCTGGTTTTTCTTTTTAAGAAATGGAAGCCTTTTCTTCGAAGACTTCCTTCATGTTTCATTTAGCCAAAACTGGGGCACACGTGCTGACCTAAACCAGACATTGTCAGGGAAAGAGAATGCCATCATCAGTGTAAAGAAATTAAGGTTTCCCTGCCCCGAGGTTTTAGATAGTCAGCCTCTTATTTGTCTAGGGACTACAGTTAATGAAAACTTCTAGGCAAACGGAAGCTCTTACAACAGGGGAAAGTCTTGAATGGAAAACCCAATGTGGAATGGTGAGATGGCTCAGCGGTTAAGAGCACCGACGGCTCTTCCAAAGGTCCTGAGTTCAAATCCCAGCAACCATATGGTGGCTCACAACCATCTGTAACAAAAATCTGATGCCCTCTCCTGGAGTGTCTGAAGTGCACACACATATAATAAATAAAATTTTAAAAAAAAGGAAAAAAAAAAAAAAAAGAAAGCCCAATGTATTCCAGTCCTCCATAGATCCTTTCTTCTCAGAGGAAAACAAGAGTCCAGAGGTGCCTCAGGTTGGTCCCCATAACACATATAACATCCTATGTGGTAAAAAGAAGTGTTAGCTCTAGAGAAGCAGAGAAGGGAAATGGAGCAGGCACACACATGTGGTGGCACTCTGGATTCAGCCAACCCTGAGGCAAACCTCCCCACTGCATGCTTTAGCTTAAGCCAATGCATTTCCCTCCCTTAGCTTATGTTGGACTCACCTTACAAGAAAATCCTGACACCAGGACGACATTAAAAAAATAAATAATAGCAATAGTTTTGGAAACTGTCAAAAGACACTTACTACTTCTTAATCATCTGTATGATGCTGTGCAAGTTAAACCTGTTGTGGGTTTGGTTTTATTCTTGTGTTGTGCTAATTGGGTTCCCAAGACTGCAGGGGAATCCACATGTAAGATGCTGAGGGTACCTGCCCCGAGCTGGTTCTGATTTGTAAATAAAGTTGCCTGCAGCCAATGGCTGGGCAGGGACACAGAGAGGAACTATCAGATTGGTGGGCAAGGGGACCAGGAGAAAAAGAAGGACAGAACCACCATGCTGGGGAAAGCACAGAAGGCAGAGACCGCCAACACATGTAAGTGCCAGGGAAGAGCAACTTAGCCCTCCCTCTCCAACTGGGTCTAGGGCAGCAAAGATGGAATACAGGTTCAGTAATAACTCAGGAGTGTTGGAGGGGAGGCATTAGTAATGTGGAAGTTTGGAAGTGGCCCACCCAATGAGCTGATTAAGGCATATTAAATATAAGGCTGTGTGTGTCTTTCATTTGAGAATCTACAAGATTGGGGTGGGTAGTGGCTGCTGGGCGATTAAAAAGCAACTACAGCTACCACTCTGAAATGCCTATACTTGTACTTATATACACACATGAAAACATTCACAGGTGCCTATGTACATATGTGGCACATTTACACACATCATGACTTACCTAAGAAAGTAAAGGATCCCAAATATTTATAATTAACACCAGTTACAAATGATGTTCATGTGACTCGGGACAGTTTGTTTACGTTAATAAATGAATCCCACTCTTGGCTAACATTAGCCAACATTGGCCACAAAGCATTCATTCATCTGTGGGACTTGAGAGATGGCTTAGTAGTTAAATGTGTACCCTGAGCTTGTAGAAGACTCAAGCTGAGTTCCTGGCACATACATCAATCAACTCAAAACCACATACAGGGAGATCCAATGACATCTTCAGGCATTCATGGGTACCACGCATGGGATACATATACAGACAGACAAGAACATGCACACACAGAGAGGCACATACACACACATAAAAATAAATCATTAAAACAACCACAAATATTCAAACGTGTGTTACTGCCGGCCACTGTACTTCCTCAAAGTTTTAATTCCCATTATTAGCAGTGCTGCTCTTTGCTATTTGTTGAGGGGTTATTTGTACATCAACCTTCTTTTATACATTTGTCTTCTAAAATCAACCTCATTTTCTCTATTTTATGTATATTCATAAAACTTTATTATCACTGGATTTTTTTAAAAAGTAATTCTTAGTGTGTCAATTAATTACCTGTGGGTTGATATTTAGGATTCCCTCCCAAAGGTAAGTAAGTCTCTAACTTCAGAAATAAGAAATACAAACATAAAAGAATAGTTCTATAAAGAACATTCAACTGTCCATTATTAACCTGAAACTGTCTGGCTTCTCTCCTGTGGTCTTTTGTGTTGCATAAGCTGTACCTGCAAGGTAACTGAAAAACTATTTTTTTTAGCAATAGGAATTTGCAAATTGTTCATGATTATTACTATATAGCATTGAATAAAGGTTAAGACATGATTGTAAGGAACTTTAAAAATACCAAAGTAAACAATGCATAAATAAAGATCCCTCACATGTAAATTTTTTCTGAAAACATTGATTATAGTTTAAAATGTTTTGTTTCATATCCTTCTGGAAATTTCATATCTGATATAACAGTTCAAGTTCAAAACAGCTCATGAGCTAAGTAATGCCTTTAGTACTAAAACAAAAACATGAAAATGGAACCATTTTCCATGAGGAAAGAGTGACTCCAAGGTGAGTGGAACAACCAACCAAGGAAATGAGGTAGATATACTCTGAATTTTATTTGGAGTAGTAATACTAGTCTAAGTTGAATACTATTAATGATAGTCAGAAAAACAAACTATTAAATATTAAAAATTTTAAGTTATATACTCCAGGACATATTAACCAGCATACAAACCAATGTGACATTTCATATGTGTAAACATTATATATATTTTCCAAAAATTACATCACTACTTCAGAGGGAATCATGATTGAAAATGTGCTGAGAACCATTAACTGGGCAATCTTAAAAAAAAAAAAAAAAAAAGGCAATTGGAGCTCAAAGAAAGAATTATTTGCCTGTGCTCAAAGTTCTTAACGTTTCTGAAGCACTGCAAGCACTTTTAAAAGGCTCTTTTAAAACAACCTTGTCTAAACAAAGACCCATGAGGGGAACTCTCAAGGCATATTTCAATACACACAACACTGGAAAGTACCCTGCAGGTACACATACAGTTCTAGGAAAACCATTCCCTAGGAAGCAAAATAAAAGCATACATATGAATGGCTGCAACAAAAACAAATGTTACGGTTTTATCAGAAGCTTCAGAAAAGAATTTGAAAAACCAAGTCAAAAAATGAGTCATATACACTGGAAAATATCGTTACAGTATATTATAGGACACTGCTGTAGGTAAATCATAAACACACCCACACACAGTCATAGAAAGACATTAATCAGAACTTTTGGTCATTGTTCAATAGTAGAACATTTAGAGATAGCTTATTAAAAACAACCATTTATCATACAGTCATAAATCAACAGTAAAATGAGGAGAAGACAAGTAGACAGTGTGACTTAAGAGCACCATTGCACTGTGTGACATGAGACTGTCTTCACGTTCTATCAGCACTAAGGTGTACAGGTCGACTCTAGTCATTTTTCCAATTTAAGTCTATGAGAAGGCGAGCACAGCCACCAACTCAGGATACTGGCACACTGGCAGAGCTGAGAAACTTTAACAACAATTTTATAAACTTAAAACACTAAGATCTATGTTATCTAGCCCTCTATAGAAAAGGTTTACCAATCTTAAACTTAGCACTATAAACACTATATGACCCTGCTTACCTACTTCCTATCCACAAAGGGCAAGATCCTCCAGAAGTAATTACAAAACTAAAAATCCCACACCTGGCATTTGCAATCCCTCTCCTGAAACCCCTATGAAGATGAAGGAAGGAAGGAAAGACGTTGGGAGCCAGTGAGTGATGAAGAACTAAAAATGACCACCTCTGTGGAACAGAACTGAGGGGCTAGGTAAAGAGAGAAAAGGGCACTACATTCATTATTGGGGCTTCTGGTTTATTTGTTTCTAATAATAAGGGTAATAATAAGCAACAATCTCTGAATGATTCATATGGTTTTCTTTAAGAAAGGTCAACTCCCTCATAGAAAATATGTGATTAAGTCTGTTGGTATAATTTTGGGACACATTTTTACAAATGTTCTATGGAATTTTTAAGTTGCACACTTCCAAGACATCTAAATAAATTACCTCAGACAAGAGCAGTGTCATTCAGCTAAATATATGGGAGGATCCCAAAAAATTCATTTAGCGAAGTATGTTTTATGAATAATGTTCAGTGAAATTCTAAGTGGCCTACACTAAAAGCTAAAGAAAATGTTTAGAAACATTACTCTGATAAATAGAAATTAGAAAACTATGGGTCACTGCCGTGGAGAGGGCGGCCTGCAGAAGGAACACAGCTTCTGGGAAAGATCCTGTTTCTGGCTCCAGTAATCCGGTGCCTTTCCCGCCTGAGGAGGGGTGTCTGCCCAGGAGCAGACTCCAGGCCTGAACGGGTAGAAGGGCCATCTTTGCTCTGGTGCACTACCGGGGAGAGGGCGGCGACACAGCTTCTGGGAAAGATCCCATTTCTGGCTCCAGTAATCTGGCACCTTTCCCGCCCAAGGAGAGGTGTTAGCCTAGGAGGAGTCTCAAGGCCTGAGCCAGAAGGAGAGCCATCTTTGCTCTACTGCACTGCCCAGGAGAGGGTGGCCTGCAGAAGCCACACAGCTTCTAGGAAAGATCACAATTCTGGCTCCAGTAATCCAGTGCCTTTCCCACCAGAGGAGGGGTGTCTGCCCAGGAGCAGTCTCAGGTCCTGAACCAGTAGAAGGGCCATCTTTGCTCCGGTTCGCTTAGGCTCCAATCTGCGTTGGCAAGAGTGTGGACCGCAGAAGCTACACAGCTTCAGGACAGA